>NC_045754.1:5172186-5207255 GCF_008692095.1 Etheostoma spectabile
CCTGCCAATTTGCTTATCAGAAAGGGAGAGGCGCAGAGGATGCTATTGTCTGTAAATTGGACAGTGTCTATGCTCACCTGGATGCAAGGGGGACGGTGTGTGAGAATTCTCCACTATGATTTAAGCTCAGCGTTCAATATAATACAACAACACATCCTTATGATGATGAAGGTTCCAGGTGTATTCATCGCTTTCATTTTAAATTTTGTTTTGATATTTGATATTTTGATATTTGTCTTTTTTTTGTTTGAATTTTGATAAAGTTTGAAAATGATGACTATAGCTACTATCAAAATGAGATAAAAGTCTTTGTTGATTATTGCGACACTCATTTCCTAGAACTCAATGTTAATAAAACTAAAGAATTTGTAATTGATTACAGGAGAAATAAGATTACAGCAGAAATCAATGGTGTAGAAATAGAAAGAGTGAACGCATACAAGTATCTAAGCATTGTTTTGAATGACAGGCTAACATGGTCTGATCATGTTGACTTACTCATGAAAAAATGAAGTCCACGTGTATACTGTATGAGGAAGTGGCAGTCCTTTAAGGTGAATATGGATGTGGTGGGAATGTTTTTTTTATGTCAGGGGGGATGCTGGGGTAACCGAGAAGACCAGGATTGATAAAGTGATTAAAAGGGCTGGGAAAATGGTGGAAGAGTAAAATACAGTGAATCAGGTATATGACGATTGTCTGGCAAAATTGACACAGAAAATAACAAGGATCCCAGGTCACCCTCTTTATGTCAATCTGACTGGCAGGTTTGTAGAACGCAGTGGTAGGCTAAGGTCTTCTGTGACACAAACTAACTGGTACGCTGTCTCTTTTATACGTCAGGCAGCACAACAAACACTTTAAACGTACATTTTCATATGTTTTGTACTGTTTTGCATGATATGTGTATTAATTGTATTGTATGTATGCTCTAGTTCTCATTTTTATGGATGAAATAAACTTGAATTTAAATTTTAATTTGACAGCTGTCACATTTCAATGACATTATCTTTATCTGAATGGGTACCTTTCTCAAAAGAATCATTCCACATCACTGCTTGAAATCCATTCAGGCAAAAAGATGGCCACCTGAGAAGCACATCAACTAGGATTCTATGGCTGTGAGTTGGTTTAGAGAAACATAATACCTTCCTCGCGGTAGAATTATCTGCTCAGAGATAAGTTTGGCTACGGTGAATCGGCGCACCTCAGTCTCCTTTCCTTGCTGATGTGACAGAAACCTGAGGCAGGGATGAAATACAGAGCGCCCTGCAGTGTGTACATCAACACCAGAAAATGTACTCTCTTTACGGTGGAAAACTGATGAAATTAATTGTGCAGTATCTCAAAGTACTGGATCTTACTCATCCGTAAGCATCTTTAAAGGGTGGCCGTTGAATATACTATATCCACTTTCTGCATATTGGCAAAACAGAGGACAGTAATCAAAGCTGGTGACTGAACACAGCTGGGTTTTCATTGCTAAAGGGGGCTTGATTGAACCCAACTGTGCATTTTATGTACCCTTAAATGGATATTTCACCACTGGAAAGATGAATATGTATTAAATAGGGTCATTTATGTAGTAGAAATGTGAATTTATTTTAGAAGTTGGTGTCTTCTAGACTGAGAAAAGCCAGAGAATGTATTTTTGGCTCATGTTGATGAAAGACAACAACCCCCAGAATGCACTTCTCTACAAGGCCACTCCCAAGCCACACCTAACGGTTGCAGACATAGACAATGAAATTGGTTACAAAGAGGCAGTCAAATGTGTTTTATTGTCATTTCAACCATATACACAAAAAGTCTCAGGTGGTGTAACACGTTGTATAAAAACATCATATGAAAACGACATACAAAACAGGCTACATTTAGTGCAGACATTATAGGCTCCTTAAAGTTCAGCTAACACATTGGTAGCATTAGCGCTTGGTGGGATGTAAACACAGAGTATGAACACAGCTGTGAATTTGTGTGTAATGTAGAATAGGCAGCATTTAACAGTCCCAAACTCCACCAGCGGTGAGCAGTTAGTTGGATACAAACACCCCATTTCTGCACCAGTCCACCCACCCACCTCCACGAGTCTTACCCACCAGAGCAGCATGTGCTCGGAAGGCTAGCGGGCCTGGTAGCTGGATAGAAGCTTCCAGTACACTGTTGTTCAGACATGTTTCCACAAAAACAAAAACACAGCAGTCAAGGAACTTGCTTTGGGAGTTTCATTGAAGTCGGATGTCGTCCAGTTTCTTGTTTAATGAGCTTGAGTTGCAAGCAGGATGGATGGGACAGGTGGCCGGCTAGCGTTAGCTTTCCACCTAGCCCGAACACTGCTTTCGATGTCCCCTTCTGTGCTGCTATCTCTGTAGAAGGCAAAGCTCATGTAGTGTGTTGAGTATTCCATCTGTACTAAGGTTTCCTGCATGTTCTCTGATCTGTACCAACGTTTCCCAGTGGTACACATGTGCAGTAGTTTCAATGCACATAATTCCGAGGTTGTTGCTGAAAAGAGAGAGACTGTTAGCTTAGCTTCAAGGTAGCTGACACTCGACTTGCATCGGGTAGTGACAGTTCCACCCCCTATGGGCGGGTTGAGATTATGCTGAACTAGCTGGCTGTAGTCCATAGCATCTGGGCAAAAATGACTCCAATGCCGATAAATGATGATTTTTGCGTCATCAGAGGCTTTTTTCCAGACCCACAATACAGAGAAATCTAGTCTCAGGGGGACATGAGGGAGGGAAGCACGTTCATTCAAAAATACTACCAGGTTTCCACTGGTACAAAGCATTCATTGTTTTTTGTTTTACAGCACAGTTATTCTTTGGTTTAGTATCACGGCTCTGATCAATCACCCAAAAAACTCAATTCACTGTCTGCTACCTGCATATCTCCAAATGTCAGACATACATGCTACTGGCTTTTCTCACAAGCTGGTTGCTAACTTTGTCTGCAATGAGCTTATCAGAAAGTACTTATCAGTAGCAAACAACTAGCTTGTGAGAAAAATATAGAAACATACACAGTATCAGCTAGACAGATATTTGTCAGGGGTTGGGGTGAAGAACAAACCAGAGTTAAAAGGAGGGTCCATATTGAACAAGTGGGTAGAACCACAACACAAAATGAATGCTAATGTTGTCAATAAGCCAATGCATCAGTTAATGCAGCTTTAAAACTAGTTAGCATACTGTAAGTTTTCAGAAAGTCTCACACAGTACATGCAAAACATCTGTGCAGGAAGCGTTAAGTTTGATTGAAGGTTCATTATTTCAAGAAATGGCAAAGTGGAAGTAATTAAACAATGTCTAAGTTGTTGTTTAGACTGTGTAATGGGAGTGGTTTTCCTTGTGTGCACAACAATTAGAAGTTGATAATGTCAACCCAAATACTCCCACTGATCGCTGTCTGAGCCCCTGAAATGAGATCAGCGTCCACCTGAGTTTCTGTGCAATAAACAGTGGTGGCCCTCACGGATAAGAGCTGGAGCTGCGCTCTCTACTCCACATGCTGTAATGACTTCAACTAAGCAGGTCCTCAACAGATGGTGACATTCAACACCCCAAAGGTTGTCCCACAGCTCAGACCGGGACTTTGAGATATTGTTTTTCATACACAGGGCCGGCACCTGTCAGCAATGGAAAATGGGACCGAAGAAGTTTTTCAACGTGAATCACAACCGGTTCCAGTTCTCCATCATGCAGACAAATGCTGCCAGTTGGGTGACACATACTGCCAGATGAGCGAGACAATCTGCCAGATGGTGGACACGATTTAACTTGTTTCCAGTGATTATTCAAGTGGTGTTGTTGATTGTGTTTCCATTACAATTGATTATTATTTTTTTATACTAGTGCAGTGACCTTATATAAAAAATAATTTTTATCATATTTTTTTGTCTTAGATAAACAATGTCCTTCGAGGCTGTGCTACCATACCAGTTCTGCCAAGTGAAATGCATACAGAAAGTGTGTAAAGAAACCTATTTGACGTGTTCAGGCAAATCCTGCACGGTTAAAATTTCAGCAAAAGAGAATTATACTGTACACACCATCATTGGCTGTCTTGTCATTCTGTGTTATCCTCCCAGGCATGTTGATTCCACCATCTGGCCTCTGTTGCTTAAGCCACCTCTGGGCCTAAAGGAATAAAACCTCTTCCCTACCTGACATACAGATTGGGCCTCTGCAGTTTAAAAGTCTGCTTGCTGCGTGTCATGTAGCCTACAGTTAAACTGCAATTACAGTTTTCGTAGAACTTTTTCAAAAAGGGAGAATTTTATTTGCACTAATGAAGGGTGTGGGTTGAGAAGAAGACAAGACAATCATAGTTAACACAATGATTTTTCCAGCAAAGCGGATGTTTCCAAAACATTTATATCCGTGTCTCGCAAAATGTTTTGTGCACTGAAGTAGGTGAAGATAATGTGGACTGAGCTAAGGTAACAAATGTGGACCATGAACCAAGCAACTCACAGTACAATACCTCTTGACTTTCAAGCGTGACGAAATCTTTGCAAAATCTTTGCAACATCGATGCCCCCCAGAGTTCTCCCAGAGTCAAACTGTGCATGTCACACTTCTAAGCGTGTTAGGAGCAGTGGTCTTTGTATTGGATTCATATTTCATGACAGCATAACCAAGAGGAGCCATATGGTAATCCAGACTGGACCTGCCTTAAAATCCCCCCCTAGCTAGAGGTGGTGGAGTGACCTAATGAAGCAGCAGCCTGTGTGCTGCCTGGAGTCAGAATGGGAAAGGAGTTCAGATGGCTGTGGTTAGTGGCAGCAGCAGCTAAACCCTGTGACTTAACCCCCCTAGGACACACAGCACAGTGGCCAGCCAACCACACAGGACAAGGTGTCCCCAACAGCAGCGCGGTGCCAACAGGGATGAGGTAATCTAGCGGGCTTAGTCATGGCTCTGTGGGGTAGGTGTGCATGTGTATGTCCACATGTGTGTGCGGGTTTGCCTTTGTTTGTACCTTCATTTTGTCCGCGGGTGAAACCCATTTATCACAGATTATAAAGCATTGTTAATTCTAACAATAAACCAAACCTAAATCTTAAAGGGATACAACAGAAATTTTGAACTCCCATCAATGACGGATACAAAAATAGTGTTACAAAGCTAACCTGGACTCGTGCAATAACGAAGGAACACAGCTACCAAAGGCAAACCTAGATTGAAACATTAATGTTATTGGTCTCCTCTCACTGTGTGATGCATTTATCGTGAGAATGAGACCTGTGCTTGCCTGGATGAGTGTTTACTTTCCTACTTAAGATTTGTTGTGCTGTTTTGAACTGACTCACCCAGCCGCTGTTTCAATGCACGCTCTGGAGCCCTGCTTGCTTCTGTGACCACGCCGTCTTGTGTTGTAGTTTGGGTTTTAAAAGGCTTATTTACAAAACGTTGTGTTGTGGTCAACTGGAAGCAAGACTAGTCTTTTAGAGTCTTTCGTCTTCAATAGCGTTTTTGCCGATTTGAGTCGCGCATGCGTCACTTTGCGACGAGTGGAGATGTGAGTTTTGCGTGCGTCACTTTGGACAAGTAGCATACAACATGCTAGCAAGAGACTTCTGTAATGTTAATACAGTAAAAGTGGACCTACTTAACGTAGTTCGTTCACTGCTGGCTACAAGTTAGCATCAAACACAACAAAAGCTGTCAGTTTGAGCTAACATTAGCAATCAAACAAGCATAGATAGCTACAATGTTTTTTTCAAATGATTGCTAGCTTAGCTATAAGCTAGCAATGAAAAACAACAAAGGCTGTCACTTGAATGGCGTTTTGAGCTAACGCTAGCAATCAAACAATCATAGATAGCTACAAGGTTTTGGAAATGATTCCCATCTTCTGTTATTGTTTGTAATGAGAAAAGTTTATTATTTAATGGATTTCACAAATTTCAGTAGGACACGTTATGCCGTAAACCGTTTAAATCTGAGCGTGCTTGACTCACATCTGCACTCGACTAACAACGGGATATGACAGTGTTCTCCGCATGCAGCCGTCAGCCTGCCACGGGCTTCTGCTACCTAAAACCACCTCCTGAATGAATCTTATTCCACACAGCTGCAATGGCTGTGTTAAATCAGATCAACAACCCCGCACCCCATCATGTGACGTGTCAGTCTGACCCTGTCAGTCACCTTGCCACACACACTTCCGTAAAGAATATAGACTGGTGTAACAATGGTGAAAATCCAAGTAAATGTAAATGTGCTGTATTTATATAGCGCTTTTCCAGTCTTAACAACTGCTCAAAGCGCTTTTACATCTACAGGAAACATTCACCATTCACACACATTCATACACTGTGGCCGGGGCTGCCGTACAAGGTGCCACTTGCTCATCAGATAAACATTCATACACATTCACACTCCGATGCACAGTACCGGGGGCAACTCGGGGTTCAATGTCTTGCCCAAGGACACTTCGACAATGACTGCAGGGGCAGGGATTGAACCACCAACCTTCCAATTGGCAGGCAACCGCTCTACCACCGAGCCACAGCCGCCAAGTAGCATAGGCAAGCATGTTTGCCCATGATGATGGGCTGATTTCCTTGACTGCTTATGTTCTTTAGTCACAGAAGACATTTTACAACTGTGTTCACAGGTTGATTCGTACTTACCATGACTACTCAACTGACCTTTTCTGTGTAAAAATGGTTCCCCTTTAAGAATGACCATGACATTATGTTCACTGACATTTTGAATGACAAATGCTGAAGATTGTTTGTCTTTTAACATTAGGCAACGTTAGGCAACTAGTGTAAGTTCTTAGGGTAACTAGGTTAAGGATAAGGAAAGGTTAACTGTGGATAAAGGACAGGTTCTACACTTGCATGCCTACATTGAAAGGGTCATGGCATCTGGAATTGGTCCTCTTGGCTATTAGCTGCAAAGAGATCCCTTACTAAAGTGATTTCAAAGTAAGATATTGGGTACAAATTCTACAATCCTTGTCCTTTGTAAAAAGGGAATCTAAAGTTCTAAAGTTCCTCTGCCATGGCTCAGCAAGCACAGAGATGGAATGTTGCACCAAAGAGCCTGAATGTTTGGAAAATGCCCCCTTAATTTAACTAACTGAGACTGCTAACGCCTTATATTAGCTTCAAGTGAGCTTTAAAAGGTAGAATAAAGACTGTGTGGATCTTGTCCCCCCATCACTTAGATTGAAATAGCATCAGGGAGGGCTCTCCAGATGGACAGTGTGGACAAGAGACATAGTAAATGCAAACTGCAAACAAATACTCTTTCAATCTACATATAGGCTTGTGAGTGTCCTTATGTACTGCAGAATCTGCTTATTAAATTGTTCAAATAAACTAAATTGTGAGGGACCTGGATTTGGAAATTGTGTGCTAAAAACGATCAGGAGTATGCATTGCATACAAGAACCTTTTTCATCCGTTCTTAAGTAATTGAGATTGCACTTTTTTACATTGCATCCTTTGAAGACTAGAGAACAATCACACCTTCACTGAGTCCAACTAACCCATCCACTGTCTAGATGGAGTTGGTGACAAGACGGACTCAGGCAAAAGCTTTCAGTCTGCTGTGAGGCAGAAATTCCAATTAAGGAAGAGAAGCTCAACAAAACAAGTGACAACACAAGATTTGCGAGGAAAACAAGAGGGCCTTGGGAACACAGGGAACGAGCTGCATTGTGTGTGACCACATCACAATGTCAAACTCTTACTGTACATGGTTTAATACCGTGTTTGAGCCTTAAACATTGTGCGACAGGATTTGTAGATTTGTTTTTCTTTTTTCAGTAGTATTTTTGTCACTCATATTAATTTAATTGCTGCATCAAATTCAAAATATAGTGACATAAAAAGCAGCACTTTGTGCCACACCAAACTGCCACTGGATGTTAGGTTACATTCTTAATTCCACCTCAAATTCAAGTGCAGAAAGGCTAAATGTCCTTGCTGTGAAGAATTTCTCTTATTTTGTATCCTTGGCAGGGCACTTGTACATGACATAAATGAACACAAAGGCTCAACCGCACATATAGTAATCATAAGACAATGTTTAGACAATTACAACAAATGGAAAATATGTTTCAGGGCCATACTAGAGTCATAAACTTGTTTGGGCAGACGTCCAGTGACTGTAGGCTAATTTTAGATTTTTTTGTCATCTGGCTCAATTTGGCAGTCCGGGACAGACTCATAAACTCCTACCCCATCCCCCGTAATTCTCCTAATCCATATCCTATTGGTAAATGCCAGAGGAGGAGGGTAATGAGGAGGGGCTGGTGAGACGGAGAAGTAGCCTTGGGCAATGCGGAGGCTCAAGTTGGCATCCTAAAGTAACCTTTTAAAATGCAAGCATGGTACTGAGAAGCCAGACCTCACAGGGACAGGTTTCAGGATGAGCACTTATCTATTCAGCAACAACACCTAAGTCTGCCAAAATACTGCACTAAGCAGCGCAGCGGACCAGGGAAAGGTCAAAAACAGCCATATGCAAAACCCAGCTGTCTTTCTCCCTATACACATAGCTGCACTCTTGTGAAATGCACACTGTATTAAACAAGTCGGGAGTGAGAGAAATGCAATTTCAAGAGACATATCCGATCGATTTTTCAGTGAAATTACCCAGATCTTTCGAAGTGTTATTGCTTTCATATCATTTTGTGGATATATTCATAAACATCCCAGTAGCAGAAAGTGGTATGCTCAGCAGAAATATGTGACGGATAAATGAATCATAGAGCAGGCTAGCAAGGACACTGATGTTACCCTCAAAATGGCTACTTCCACAAGGTGCTGAGCAAGGATTCCCCCGTACAAGCCTTGTGTCAAATTGTTGAGCATGTATCGGGTCGATATACAAACACAAGGAAATAACTAAATATGATATGCATTCAGTCACCATGGGCAGCATGCTTTTTGCTGCACTCTTTACTGATAAATATTCCATTAGAGAGATAAGCCTGCAGTATTGAGAGCTACAGCATGCAAAGAAATCTATATGCAATTTATTTTGTTTTTTTAAAACTTAGACAACCAGAACACAATAAAAAGTTCACACAGCGCCCACTGCACTGAAAAAATTGTGTGTTTCATCGTCAGTGCTCGCAAAAAGACAGAGTGTTGAAGACAGGTTATATGACTTGGCTTTGCAGAGTTGTTTTCAGATTTCATGAAACATGCATTTTGATCGTGATGGGAGAAAACGGATCTTGAAACAGAATGATAAGAGTGATAACGCTTATCTGAGAAAGCAGGGCAATACCCAATACTCAAACGGATGTTCCACTATCTGTACAAAGTATTATTCTTAGAAAAGGGTGGTCTCTGATGTTCAGGCTCCAGGCGTTGCACCTTGCACTGTAATAGAATAAATGCCCATATCTTTGGACTGTAAAAAATGAGATGGGAACTGTGCAACTGTAATCTAAAGCGGAGGGAGGCTTTCAGTGTAATCAATCTCCAAAAAGGCTTTTAATGGAATCAATGGAGAGAAAAGGGGATTGATTTCTGCACAGTATACTGCCACTTTTAGATATTCACTATATGAAAACTCTTCCTCAGTGAACTGAAAACTTCCATCCGGCGATATAGGTTAATTGCATATTGAGCAAAGCAGCCCATTTGTTAAGTGACACGCTTGTTCTCAGTGACCATTGAGCTAGAAAAAGCTACATGGCAGTGAGGAAATATAACGCTGAGATCTGATCTCAATCCTTTAAAAACTATGGCCTCGATTGTGTTCTTACCTCACGTGGCCATTCCACAATGAAATACGTTTCTCTGTTCCCCTTCAAGATAAAGTCGCTGTTGAAAACTACTGCTGTTGACATTACAGGAGGATGGCTGGTCAATGCTTTGCAAATATTTACCAGTTACATACTGTATATGCTCATAGAATCTGGAGTTACAATACGTAACTATTTATATGACCATAATTTTGATGCCACACACACATATTCTTTATTGATTTTCAGTTTGTGGCTGTTTTTAATGGTTTAGATCCATTAGTTCCAACAAACGGAAATCTTAATGCTACAGCATACAATGATATTTTAGACAGTATTGTGCCTTTAGCATTCAAGGATTTAGTACTGTTGTTGTATAAAGCAGGATTGCACAATGACATGCAGTTGTCGCATCCTTCACGCTGCACACATTGTAGAGAGAAAACTTTTTGTTTGACCCTTTCTTGGTTTAAAGCGCCCATATTCTGCTCATTTTCAGGTTCATAATTATATTTTGAGGTTGTACCAGAAAAGGTTTAAATGGTTTCATTTAAAAAAAAAAACATAATTTTGTTGTACAGCACATTGCTGCAGATCCTGTTTTCACCCTGTGTGTTTGGGTCTCTGTTTTAGCTCCAGAGTGAGACATCTCACTTTTTTTTGCTACAGGGGGAGAAATCTCACTTCTACACTATCTTTGTTGGGAGTTGCACATGCGCAGTAGCTAGGTAAGCTATCAGCTAGAAAACTCTTTCTCCAACTTTGGTCAGTCCAAGGCAGGATTAGCTGGGAGACGTCTTCTAGACAAGGGACACTTGTGGAATACTTGCACAACAGGGACATGGAAGTAGTTCTTTTGGAGATTATGATCAACTAGTGTGTTTTGTAGCCGTGTTTTGCTATTGAGAACGAGCTAGCGCTAGCGTGCTATTGTTAGCCTCCTCGTCTTGGCTAGTGACGTAGAAAGCCGTACAAAATAACACCCCAAATCCCAGATTTGATGATTTTTTTCATAAAATGGGCACTTTAACATAACGATAAATAAGGAACTCGACTGGCTTGCACAGAGCTCTGACCTCAACCCTATCCTACACCTTTGGAGTGGAATGCCGACTAAAAGCCAGACCTTTTCACCGAAGATCTGTGTTGGAACTTCCTAATGCTCTTGTGGCTGATTGGGAGCAAATCCCTGCTGCCAGCAGGTTCCAAATCTCTGGTGGAAAGTCTGAAACCAAAAGGTTGGAGCCTGTTCTAGTAGAAACTCCCAATGGTTTCAGAATGAGATGTTCAACAGCTGCATACAGGTGTGATGTCCGCATACTGTTGGGCATGTTTAATACAATTTTTTTTTTAAATGCAGTAAACAGGACATTGCTGGGCAGAACAGCAGAGTGCAACACACACACACACACACAGACACACATTGAGCAGCCAGTCAGAGCTAAAAGACTCCTCCGCTGTTGGCATAGAAACTGTACATGGACAGTTAAGGTTAAAGGGTAATACCACTCAATCTCAAAAACATTCCCATGCTCCTTATTTTCCATCACACAGACAAGACAAGGTGTTTGACCTGTGATTGTGAATGTGTCACCATCTATAGACACACTTACGTGCTCGACAAAGAGTCCGTAATGATGTGTACATAATCTGTTCAGTCCAAGTCTGTGATGCGTAAACTTAACAACGTGCCGATGTCTTCATCAGATTTTTTTTTTTTCCAGCTTCAATTGTTTAAAGATTATATTGTAGATGTGGAATTTAGATACGCAGATGGTAAGGATATAGACTTTATGTTTCTTTCCTCGTCAATTTACCTGTGACAGTCAATTCTGTTTAATCAAGGTTGCTATGGTGCTACTGTAGTCCGAATTAGAAAATCAGTAAATCGTGCTATAAAAAAACAACAAATCAACAACCCTAATTGTATTTTGTTGCTGTGTTTATTTGCCGGTAAACAGTAATGATTCATGATTCCACTTTTACATCTTACGTTATTATGTAGTGCTTGGAAATGAGTTCAAGATTACGATGTTATGGAAGCTGACATAATTAAGTGAGAGAAAAGCAAAACAGCTATTTTTGTACCTCATCAAAATAATCACAGAGCTACAGTGAGGTGGAAATGGGCGACGTTGCAGTAAAGGGCGCAAACGGTGAAAAAATGTAAGCTTTAATGTGAGCATATCAAGTGACATGATGTCAGTAAACTGCAGACAGCAGGCAAATGTTTACCAACCCAGACGGTGTGCGATCCCTTTATGCCAAAGTATAGCGAAGGGACTAGAGAGACAAATTGACCAAAGAGTTAAATTATCTAAAACTGCTGAGTCCATCTGTCTGTGGACAGTGTCCAGAGCTCTATCAGAGACAGTTCATATTCCACTTGTGAGTGGAGAAGTATCCAAACCCGACGCCTCTGGAGAAATTGGGGGTGAATCCAAAGGGAGGGTGTACACCCGTTTGAAGTTGTGACCATAAAAGTTCCAGATAGACAATGTGCGTATCGCTTTGTGACATGTTCACACCGCTGTCACGCCGGAGCTTTCATGTCGGCTTTCTCTTTTTCCTCTTCGCCCCGCCTCGGTGCCCACCTCCTTTGTTCTCTGCCACTTAACTGTGTAGGTGTTTGGCAGAAGCCATGACAAGTTGCGCGTCAAATGAAGCTTGACAGATTGTTGACATCTTCACTCACGCTGGAGCCTAGGATTAAATGCTCTCGACAGGGACCGCTGTTACATTTCTCGGGGTTGAGATATGATGAATTATGAAAGTCATATAGTTGCGTGTCAACTCCCGTGACCGCATGACACGCGGCGGCCATGTCAGCCTGTTTTTTGTTGGCTGTAACGTATTCTCTCTATGTCATCCATTGTGCTCGTCCATGTCCACTGTCAAGCCACGACATCACAAGGGGAGGAGTGTTCGGGGACTAGATACCCTGAAACGATATCTTTTATTTACACACACACACACACACACACACACACACACACACACACACACACACACACACACACACACACACACACACACACACACAGGACAACATTTGTTCATGTTAATAAAACCATAAAGGAATGTGGTTCATACATATGCCTCTGGGTTGTTTGCTTTGGTTTTTGTGTGTGTGTGTTTTTTTCCCTTTCTTTTGTTTTCTCTGTATTTCTAATGCACTCTTTTTTTCCCCCCACTCCTTTAGTTAAGAATTCCCTTGCAGTGGTGTCCATATGGTGGAATGATGTTCTAATTTTCCAGGGCTTGTATGTAAAGTGGATCACACTTCCTTCAAGTTCACCAAACACATTCTGTACTTGCTGAGCACAGACTTCTCAGGGCTTTGATCATCAGAAGCCCACCGCACACCAACATGCACACACTGTTCAACACAGTCTATGGGCTGTTGTGGTAGGTAGCTCAAAAAATACCCCACAAGCTTTTGTTTTCTTTAACCACTACACCTTGAACAACTGGGCTTAAGGCCAGGATTACATGGCATGCTTTTCTTTTAAATGGGCGCTATGCAGTTTTGACCATTTCGTCGCTGTTTTCTCTTCTTCGCTTTTTGCCCACAGTTTTCTCTATAGAGCCCCCCCTACAGCTTTGAAATAGATGGCAGCTCCTATGTTTACTTGTGTCTGACTCCTCGCTGCCGTTTCCACTTGTTCCTCCGACAATGCTTTCCGCTTCTTTTTTGCCGGCTCAGTAGTGTTCATTTTGTCACCTATTTTTAATTTAGTAAATGCCAAATGTCCTGGTTAATTTTAGCCATATTTAGTCATTCACATATCTTTTTTTGTTAGTCAAGTTTTAGTCGACTAGAATTCTCATCATTTTAGTCTAGTTTTATTCAAAAGAGAACTCAAGGTATCTTAATCAAGTTTTAGTCAAAACATCAATTTAAATCATTTATTTTTCTGAGATTATTTCTGCTAACTGCATGTCAGTCAAATAGTGTTTCACACATCTCAAATATAGATCAAACAGAATAGATCGAATGCCTTTATTGTTGTTACGCACATGTGCAAACCCTGTGCAACGAGATTGAAGCAACCCCTTTCCAGTGTCAACAAGAAGGAATATAACATGGAATATATATACATATATGTATGCATATATATATAAATATTGTTAAATGCAACTTTGTTCAACGCATTTTTATATCGAGCCTCTTACTTCATGCAAATACAATCGTACACAGACACATGTTAGATAAGCGCCAGGGCTCACAGCCCTCTTCCCTTGCCAGGGACCATGGCTGTAGCGGCTTCTCCAGAAGGCCTAACCAGGCTTCCTCCTTCCCCCGCCCGGGCCACCTCGCAACCTGGATGTGTGACGGCTAGACTAAAAAGAGGGGACAACCGAATCTCTACATGAGCCGCAGCCGCGCCTGACTGAACCGCGGCGCTCCAAACGGGCACTGCACTCGTTATATCTCATGATGAAAAAGTAGAGACGATTGTCGACGAAAAGAAAGATTTTATCTTAGTTTTTATTTTATGCAAAACATATTAGTATCGTCTTTTTTCGTCAACAGTAATGCATGCTACTTTTGTCTTAGTCAGCGTTTAAGACATTGGTGCAGTCTCGTCATTGTCTCGTCTTAGTCATGGGGAAAAAAGGTTGTTGACGAACATATTTAGTCTCGTCTGCCAAAATTAATTCTACGGCTCAGCCATGGAGGTAGTGTGAAAAACTCCATCGCTATCTTGGAAGCGATTCGTTACATCGCGAGATCTGATATCACGCGATACTTCCTGACACCGAGGCCTGCGGCCCGCCGGCCGTTTATTGCGTGTGTCGTTATTCCGCTCACAGATGCTAGGGGGGAGCGAGACGACCACCAGTCAACTTGAAAAAAGTCATACAACCATTCCAATGACTCTGACGCTGTTCAGTTAAGGTATACTAAGCTAAACTTAAAAACTGCATAGTTCCCATTTAAAAGACATGCAGCACCCATTTCAATGCATTATTAATATTCTGGACATGACAAGCTGCTCCAATCTACAGCATGTGGCTACTTTATAGTTTATAACGAACCTATTTCGAGAGTAGCCTCGCCCTGCTCCAGCAATGTAAAAATAACTCTTGAAATGAGTGCTATCTAAGCAGATCTCTTGGACCAGATGATGAAACCTTGTTTGCTCTCTTCTCCCAAGCAGGACGTCATGGAGCACCGTCCTCCCTTTCATAAAGGGCTTCTCAGACTTTTCTGCACAAGCAAGCAGAAAAACTTCCACTTAAATACTTTCACTTTCTATGTCCTATGCTTTTCCAAGCCAACTCAGTGATGCTTAATTACTTAAACCTCCCGTTGCCCTCGCGTCAAATTTGACCCATATTCAAAATGTTTTCTATATCAGAAATATGTTGGTTTTTTTTTAACCAAATTGTCAAAAAATAACGTGGATGGTTCCATACAACCATTACTCTTCACTAGTAACACAAAGGATCAGCTCAGTGCTTTCATTGAATTTGATTGTTGTATTCAATTTTATAGCATTTGGGGAAAAAATTATAAAAAAAAAAACCATTGAAAAGAGTGACAGAAATGTCAGAAATAGCTTCAAAAACGTGGGGAAAAAACAAATGAAAAACGCAAAAGAAAGTGACAAACATTGGTAACAAGTGACAAAAAACATATAAAAAACATTGGTAAAAAGCAACAGAAGAGTCAAAAAAGATGACCACAACGTTGAGAAAAAATAAGTTGCACAGTCGACATGAAGACCACACAAGGGTTAAACTGTCTGTTATTTCAAGAGTGATGTTAAAGCTGTAGTGCGTAGTTTCTGTCGCCCCCATGTCAACGCGTCCACATGACACAACCCTTCCGTCACCCCTCCGCCACACAGGTGCTCGTAGCCAAGGAGGACACAGAGGATTGTAATGATGGAACTGTTTAAAACCCGGACCCCGACCCACTTGGTGCCCTCTTTGGCGTTAACACTCAGGGTCAGCTACCAGATAAGGCCGATGTGGCATTAGCATTCACCACACTCACGGCTAGACGTTTAATCCTTCTCAAGTGGAAGCAACAAGCTGCCCCATCCTTTGCTCATCGGGTGAAGAATGTGATGCACTTCTTACAACTAGAAAAGATTAAATATACACTTAAAAGATCTTCCCAAACATTCAGTATTATATAGAGGCCCTTTTTTCTTACCTTTTATGCTTCTCTCCAAGATCTCCTTGATGAAGAGTAGAGTGGACACCATATCAATTTTATATTAGCAAAAGAGTGACATTTTCTTTTCTTTTTTTTTTCTTTTTCTGTGTTATCTACATATATTGTTATCATTTATCTTACTTATTGATTGTTTGTAATAATTGGTGCAATGATGTCTGTGGAATGGGGGTATTGTACGTTTATAACCCTGTGGGTGAGAGGGTGTGTGAGGGGCTGGGTGGGTGAAGTTTGTTGTATTAACCTTTTCTGTAAAAAAAAACAACAACAAAAAAAAAAAACACGATGGACTCTTCAGAAGAGGTAATTACCTTCACTCGAGTTTCTGCACGATGAATTCACCAGACGCCACAATCTACTGAACGTGGCCATACTGAGAGATCCAGAGAGAGTTGTGTGGAGCTGATAGTCTTAATTAAATTTGTAGCAACACATTTGGCAACAAAAGTAAAAGACGATCATCAATATTGTATATCATCATATATAAAAGTTACGCACTCAAGCTTTAAAGTTACAATCTCGAAAATCATGTTTTCTTCTCTTTGGCGTCTTCCACGGCAATAAGCGATAATTTCAGGTGTGTTTACTCACGACGCAAACAGGGCTCAGGAAAAAAGTACACACAGTGACACACAGTGCGAGTCGGTTGTGTTAGCTGCGACAGCCCATCTCGCCAAAATTTGTGCATATGCTGTATGCATGTTTTTGTGGGAAAACTCTGTAAAAGTATGGAAATAAATTCTTTTCTCATTGGCAGTAGACGAGTGTGCCTCTCTTTTTTTTCTCCTGGTGTGTCACGTATGACGTCACAAACACGCTGGAAAACAGGGTTAGTAAACACTAGAAAGCAGCCTGGAGGCTATTGACAGTGAGTGGTTACTCCTTTTTATACGGTTCTTTTGCTGTCTCTCTTTCAAACTGTGTGCCGAATAACTTTTTGGAACCATGCGCGAGCGTTGCTTACACAGAGACATAGGGAATTTCTGGCTGTTACCGATGCACGTGATAGCATGTGCAAATTGAAGAATGAGTGTGTCCACCTGGGTGTCATGTTTCCATCACTGCTGATCAATCTGGAGCAGAAAATTCCCATTGACTATGTATACTGCATAGTATATAGTAATTTGGTCAAGGAATGATTGCTCGTTCTAACCTTTCCCATTAAAATAATAGCCAGATGTTAGTGGGGTTTTTTCTGCAGTCGGAAAAGGAGCTTAATTGTGCATCACTTGTGATTTTTCCTCTGACACCGTTCGTAATACTGCAAACGTAGGGCTTTCATTAGTGGGCTATAGGCTCAATCACCATTGTGTTTCCTCAGTTGGCATGTGAAATTGATTATCACTTAACGCATGCTGGGCCATTTCAAGTTCTGTTTTCATCAAGCATCTCAGAGTAGAAAATCAGTCCTAACTGGGCAGAAATGCTCAGAGTGACAAACATTTCATTGTATTTTTAGGCTCAGGGGTAAAAACACTTCATCAACTTTCTTATCCTTGGAAATGAGTCACATTTCTGCCAATAGTTAAGAGATCTCCAGAGGTGTCCCTACCTGAGTTGCCAGGAGAGTGCTGTCAGGCTAAGAAATGTGGCCACATACCACAGGAGAAGACATGTTTTGGGAACACTCGGATGAAAATAACCTCATAAAAACAATTCAATTTTGACATAATTTGAATAACCTTTGTAACTGACCTTGTTTAGGATGGAATTGCTCCATCAATGATGACAACACAAAACCAAGCTCCCTGTAACTTTACAGCTTTTGGCAACAGGCAAAATGCAGCTTTTTGACAGTGGTGATCCAACAAGTTTGAAGTTACATTTTGAAATCATGAAGACTTATAAAAAAATCAATGCTTGCTATTATAGGCATCACAATGTAAAAATGTGATTGGCTAGAGCTGAATAGGATAATCTTACTAACCTTATGTATACATTTTCTGTAAATATTTACTGTAAGCTTGCTTGGTGGCTTGAATTCCCTATTTGAAGAGTCTATATTCACGACGTTCCACTTCTGGGATTGATCAGATGCCGCTGGAAATTATGCGGGACGTCCCCGTTATCTTCCACTTTCTTTGTGTTGTAATTTCAAACTGGAGGCTGGGGGTGTGTCCTTGGCCAACTGACACTTAGCTCGTTAGAAAGCTAAGATGTTTCTCTCTCACGGGTGGGCCAAATTCTCTGGGCAGGAAAAGCAGAGAAAGGGGAGGTAACCTTCCTCCTTATGAGGCCAATCTGGAATATTGCCCCTTATGAGGTCATAAGGTCATAATGTACATGTGAAGCCTACATATCAAAACAGGGTAGTTATTTCAACATTTAGAATAGTCCATGTTTCTCTGGTCAATTTGCTAAGATAAATTTCTCTTAGCAGCTGAAAGTGTAGTAAAACAGCAACGTCACACTCTCCCGAGAGTCTGCTTGCTGGAAATGGTAGTAGGACACGTCGTACACTCAAGTTCTACTGCAGGCTGAGTGTTTTTAGTCCTCTAATGGTTTCTAGAAAGGGAACATCTGAGACACTTGATATATCTGGGCCCAAATGTTCCTGTTACCTGTGCTGCTTACAGCTGCATGTTAAGCTGGGCAATAAAAAGCATCCTATCTGATCACTGCCTCAGGTGTCTAAGCTGAGGCTCTCTCTTTGTCAGTGATACAGCCCACTGTCCACTCCTCCATGTCAAGTAGAAAGTCAGACAGACAAAACAGATTGGTATCATCTGACTTAGCAGCGTCCTTATCGTGATCCCCATGCTGTTGTTCCACTAATGCCTTGCCTTTCTCCGTGCTGGGTCTCGCCCGCGCTGTTTTTCGCACGGCTAATGTGTGTTCTTGGGGGTTTGGTTTTAGACAGAGTTGGCCTCCTAACGGTGCCATTTCTCCCCTCCTAATCTCAGAAACATGACTGCTATCTGATCCACACCAAAAGCCACTTAGACAGACTTACACAGCGTGTGCTTTGGTTGGCAAACGACTGAAGTTTGTTCGCAGCTGGAACTTGGAAAAAAATGAGATCGGAGTAAATAGTGAGTCATTTGAGCGCTCGGCTGCACTGGTCAAAGAAAATGGGCTTTTTAAAAAGCTGTATCTTTGGTGATTGGGGGGAAGGTGTCAATGTTAACTGTATGTATTGTATGTATATTTGTGAGGCCCTATACAGACTGTGAAAAAAAAGACTATCTATCTATCTACCTACCTACCTACCTACCTATCTATCTATCTACCTACCTACCTACCTACCTACCTATCTATCTATCTATCTATCTATCTACCTACCTATCTATCTATCTATCTATCTATCTATCTATCTATATACAATATCAGGAATTATTGGAACAGTAATTTGACAGCGGAGTTTGCTTATCTAACTGGTTATCTAACTTCTAACACTGAAACAGAAATGCAGAATTATTATTGAAGATGCTAAAAAAAAAACTGGAAACTGTGAAATAATTGCCAGAGATGATTCATCTACGTTCTTGCATGGCAAAATGAGTTAATTACTCACACACAATACAGGCAACAACATGCGGTGGTATATTTTTAGGTTCTTTTCCATAAATGTCTGGAGGCTAACTGCTCTCATCAATAGTTCACAGACAGAGGCTACATGAAGCTTTTTTTTTCCCCCCACACACATACCTTCTAATAAAAATAAGCTGCAATATTGTTTACCTCCACATAAGCAAATGATGTCCACACATCACAGAAGCGTTTAAACTAAACACAAAAGAGATGGAGAGGAGAGATGGCGATAACACGGGATTGTGAGGCGTTGTGGAGTGAATGGAGCGTGGGAGGATCCCGCCTGTCTGTCCATGGTAAACACCCGGCTGCTCATGGCAGAACAGGGAAGCAGATGGGTCACAGAGAGAAACATATCAGTGTGTGGAGTGACATCCGGAGATCATTACATCCAATGAGAGCAGCGCAGGAAGCGCAGACCGATTGAGATTGATGGCACCAGACTGTTGCCTTACAGCTTTGAATAAATGAGGAGAAGAAAACAGGGCAACCGAACAACAAAACTACAGTGTCCTCTCCATTTCTCACCCATAGAGAGAAAAATGCCCTCTCTGTTCTCGTTTCGATGTGCAGCATTGCGCGTGAGCGTTTGTGTGTGCGTTGCTGTACAAGCTAGTGTGCACGTGAAGTACTTAGGAGGGATGCAAGCATGAAAGGAAGAGAGTTATTAACCAATGGTTTCTATTTCCTCAGTGTGGTTGGGTTGGTTGGGTTTATGTTACAGACATACAGTGCAGTGCAATGCCGACATAGACAAATGGCTGTTTAAAGGGGTCATCAATGCGTGTTATTTAGCTGTATATTTTATGTGACCAAAGAATAACAAAAAAAAAACATATTAGGAATACATTGTGAATTATTCATCTGTTAAAGTGATATATTCCTGCAGTGTAGCAGCAAATCTTCTTTCCTTTTTTCATTTTAATTATTGTTTTTTTTCTCTCCATAATTTGTGTTGTTTACAGCTGTAAAATTGTTATTCAGTTCCTTTATGTGCACGTGTTCGTCCTTTTGTCCTCGTGTGATAAAAACAAAATCTTATTTACTTTTAATTAAAAGCCTATTTTCACTTCATTACAGTTACATTTTAGTTGTGTGACTTGTGTTTACAGAAGCAGTTTTATTTAATTCATCCAGTATTGGCAAAGATTCTCGCTTACATTTAACTTTACCAGGGTACCCAGTATTCAGAGGGGCCCAGGTGCTACTGTAGAGTTGTTGAAGTCAGAAATTGTTTGAGCCAGTGATCCAGCCCAACCATCCTATGCACATTCCATTATATACATTCTAGCTCTATGATAATGTCACCTTATTTCACCTTATACTTTTACTCCCTTCATAATTACTGCAGCCATCCTGTTTATCTGATCTCATTGACAATCAAGTATGTCAATTAGGTATGAGAATGAGTTGTCCTGAGAAGTATAGGGATGTTGTTGTTTTTTTTGTTTGTTTTTTTACTGTAACTCTCATGCACTTTACCACAGAGCTCTGGCAGAGTTTTAAAAACACAAAGACGACTGCTTAGTGTAATGGCTGCTGATGGAGACCTCTAAGAGCAAATCCGCAAGTTAATTCAGATCAATGCATTTTTATTCATCTTAGAGACGATCAATGGACACAAGATGAAAAAATTAAAATAAATGAAATACAAAACAATCATTATAAAGAAGGTAATACATTTATCACATACAGCTTCTGTAACAAAGAGGCGTTCGATGTTCAGTGGAGGTGGATGACAGCAGTCATGTACATAGTTTACTTTATAGAAGTTAACAATGGTTCAGTGTACGTGAGTCCTTTGCAAAGTCACATAGTTTCCCATATATACCTCCACCTTATAAACAAGATGCAAATTTGGGTTTTTTCCTATTTCTTTTAAAGAAGTTGTTTATAGGACTAATGTCCGAAGGTGGCACTCTGTTCTGAAGCTCTTAATTACTTTTTATTATATTAAACTTTTTTAAAGATATGAAGAGTGACAGGATGATTTGAGTGTAATTGACTTTTGCGCCCTTGTGTTTTTCTCATATGATTAAACTAATGTGCTTTACGTGTGATTTTTATGCTTAAGACTATGATAGATGACAACAGGTTTTATTTTTAGATAGCAATGTTAGGCACACTCTCCAATGATTGCACACAGTGAGTACCAGCATGGCATTCTGATTTGTTCATTTTTGGTGACACACTGAGCCCTGCCTGTGTAAACCTTTTAAATAAATCTGAGCCTCAGTGTACAAAACTACTATAACTGCTCCAACCGCGCATTCTAATAACAGATCTGATCAACAGGGGACATGCACATCCAAACGTATCAGGTCTTCTCCAGCGCTGGAGAGCAGACCAGCAGCTTGTGTTGGAGAGTAGATGCCTATCTATAATCAATACACCACAATCTGGCCTTATCTCCCTCTCTGATATGCTGCACAGCCACTTTTCCACACCCTCCAATGTCCTCCGGCATCGCATCTGAGAACGCTGAAAGCAATTATGGATTGCTACTTTTTTCTCTCACCAATAAGTCAGTATAGCCAAGCAACAGTTGGAGATTCTAAATTTGGTGAAATAACTTTTTTTAAGAAAAAAAAGAAGACAAAAGAACAGATGAAGTGAAAACAGAGCTTATTTGTTCCCAAATATTACAGTCTGCAGCATTCCTTGCAGCCTTCTCTTGCTGTACTCACCCTACATCAACCATTAGTTTAACTAAGAATGAGTCCTACATCACGTTGCCGCTGCCGTGTGCTCCTGCTCTGGTTTTGTCCCTGTTGAGTTGCTCTTCCCAACAGGCCGGTGACCTCAGAGCAAGTGCTGCCCAGGGCTTCCAAAGAAAAAGATGCCTCCTCTTGTATGAGATACACCCACTGTCTCTAGGCCACATTGAGGATGTCAAAGCCCCTTCATCTATGCCCTGGGGCCTACAGGGGCCAGTGATTCACAGATCTCCATATGGCCATGCTTAAAGGAACATCTGACAGAAGGGATGTTTTTTCTTGCATGTCATTTCACCCTTCCTATGGAGACTGCATTATATCTAGTATGACCCCTCGACATTCTGCATATGGCACCTGAGGCATAATCTGTCAGTTTTCTGACACGGCAAGGCAATTTTCCTTAAGCAAATTCTTGTTTACATGCCCTTTTGTTTCTGAGGTTCGGTGTTTAGCCCTAGGATTTGGGTTGTGTGGAAAAGTCTGCATGTCTACAAGTATTGACAGAGGATGGCGGCACAATGGAGTGATGGCATGGCTCTGAGATAGAAAGAAAGAAAGGCAGGGGAGAGGGGAGACAGAGCGCTGCAGAGTGGAGGATAGAAGCAGCCCTGCTGGAGGCTCGCCACAGGCTACGTCTGACATCCCTCTCTCTGATGGACTGATGAGATTACCCTGACATTTTTTTCCTTCTAACTTAAATTGCATTACCACGAGGATCTTAGTTTAGGCAGATCCCCATATTATTCCCAAGAGATTTGGGTTCCATTTTACTCTCTGCTTCATACTGTTCTTCCTTTTCACTCAGAGGGAGGAAATCAGCTTTACAGCCTGGCATGTATTATCTGTCGGCAACATGGATCCCATTTCAGAGATGGTGCCGCATATTTGTCACCATATATCATGGAGTGCCCCCCCCTGTTCAGACCCCTCCTGCAGTAAACTAGAATGATGCAGGTCACCGAGGTTGCAACTGAACTATGACATTTGATTAGTCAACTATCCTTGCACGGTGGACTGTTAACAGAATGAACTAACCAAGCAATTCAGCCTCGGGGTCATTGATAATTAAAGATAACCCATTTAAAAAGCAAGTCCAAACATAGTCCATGAACTATACAGATTGGGGTCATGAAAGCATGTTTTTTTATGCCACTAATTTACATTCAACCTTTGCATTTCACCAGCAGGTTCACCTTGACATTTAAGGTTAACTGACAAATTAGGGCTCCTTTTTTTTTTTTTTTTTTTTTTTTTTTTTTTTTTTTCTTTCTTTCTTTTTTTAGGGGGGGGGGTACACTTGGCGTCTGTGTTCGTCACCAGAGTCGGCACTCTATCTTTGCTGTGCTGCATAGCGTAATGGTCTCAATTAGTCTAAAAGTCACCGTGGGTAATAATTCACCTCTCTCAGGCTTCATTTCCTCCGATTCAAGTCAAGCATAGCACAGGAAATGACACTTCAGGAGCTTTTAAAAAATGATGAGGACAAGCGGAGCGATCAGGGCGGTAAATCAGGTGAGTGGCTCGCGGATGGCGACAGCATGAGGTGACGGCAGAGCCTGTCAGTCGCCGTGGTGACATGTTCATCAAGGTGCAGGTGACATCACTCAATCACTGTCTCAGTCACTGGAAAGACTGGTCCGTGGCATCAAACGCGGATCTCATTATTGAAAAGCCTCTTGCTAAAATTAATCACTGACAGTGTAGCTCATTTGACAAATTAATACAATCTGTTTTGAGGGAACGTCTGAATATACATATTGCTTGTAGTTTTATGTTACACTATATGTGTATTAGGATTCACCTGGTGTATATCGAGGACTTTCCACTTCCGGGATTGCTAAATTGCTGCCAGAAGTTCCGCCGTATGTCCTTCCTTTCGGTCAGATGTCTGTTACCTTCTTCTTTTTTTGTGTTGGCTTTCTAAACTCAAGTGGATTTCTGAGGACTATGGTTACCTGCTCCTCAGATCTCTGCAGGGTAAATCCAGACAACTAGCTAGACTATCTGTCCAATCGGAGTTTTCTGTTGCACAACTAAAACAACTTTTGAATGTACACATGTTCCACCAAAACAAGTTCCTTCCAGAGGCTATTTAGAAGCAGCACAGGGGCTCCGTCTGGCACTTAGCGCCACCCATGATGATTGGGATTGGTTTAAAGAAATGCCACTAACCCAGATCATGTTTTTCTCCCATCCCGGAATGCTATGTGGACTAGTGCTGTGAAGGAAAGTCTGGCAATGCAAGACTAGCATTCACCCAATGCACGCATTAAGTGAGGTCCAAATTTTTTTATTTTGAAGACGGTAAGTTACAATATTCAATCGTCCAATGAAATCACATACCTGTAGACGTCAGAAAAAAGGGATTCTCTCTTGCTAACAAAACTGGAAAGATATAGACCATATGGGGACACTCAAAACCTCCACTGAAAGACAAATGTTATTCTTTTTGGAAGATCAATCTACTCCACCTGGGACACATTTGCACAGAATTTCTAAACCTTTCCTGGACCTGTGACCCCGTTTTCAGCTCCCAAAATTATCCTGGCCTCAATTACAGGTGTCTAGCTGTCATGTGAAATTCAGTTCGGCACACTTTCCATTTTCAAGAGTAAAGGAAACATTATTATACTCAAATGCTAATTTATTTGATAGTATAATAGTAATTCCTATTTTAATGCAATGATTGTAATAACAATAATAATTATATGTGAAATAAAATAAAAAAATGTACAATTTCCTCATCTAATACAGTTTGAATACATTGATGTTACTTTGTCTGCATCAGGTTTGTTTTGTCTTTATTAAATGTTGTTTTGTCTGCTTCAATGTTGTTTTGTCTGTATTAAATGTTGTTTTGTCTGCTTCAATGTTGTTTTGTCTGTATTAAATGTTGTTTTGTCTGCTTCAATGTTGTTTTGTCTGTATTAAATGGTGTTTTGGCTGCTTTAATGTTGTTTTGTCTCAATTAAATGTTTTGTCTGCTTTATGTCTTGCTTATTTGTTTTTTTAAAGTTTAACATCAACCACAACAACATTTTCAAAAATGTGTCCAATTTAATGTAAATTAATTTGTGTTGTCCCAAATAAACCAATTAATAATAGAAGTTTTGAATCATGTAAAACACTTACAATTCTCCCTGCATTTAAAATGGGCTATGCAACAATACACTTCACTTTCCCATTTTTTTGTATAGGAAAATATGTCTTAAAATGTCTGACAGACACATTAGCATATATGGCGACCCCATGTGAAGGTTGAGAAACTCGGCAGTACTGCCTTTTATTGTGTATTTCACTAATTGTTGCTGTGGAAATGTCCTGATGTTGCTGTTGTCCTGCAAAGACCTTAGACATATACATTCCTCTGTCCCTGTTCTATACCAGCACATTTTGTAAGCAACAACATTCTGAGTGCAGCACTGTATAGAGTAAGTGTTGAATGTTGGTGTTCTTTGCCTTAGAAATGATGATAAATGACATGGGATATGGCTTGTGTCACATGCCACCATGCTGGCTAGGCAAAACACAGCAGGCCAGCAGGTATCATTTGCACCTTGTAAAACGTTCCTAGTAAGCACCCCGGGGACAGGAGATCAGTAGTGACCTTGAGTCCCCATTGGATAAAGATCTTTTCCATATTCATTCCTATCCGGAAACTATGACTTACCAATCATTAAAAAGCTTATAGATTTGGCATCCCTGGGCCATCTCCCTTTATCATGCAGCTTGTGATAATGAATACTCTGCTTACACATTACTCTCACACTGTTTCCAATTCAGAATAGAATACATACAATTATGGAAGTGCAACTTATAATTATCATCTTTCATGATGGTGCTAATTGGTCCCTGTTATTGATTGGGACCACTCTCACAAATAATGAAAATGAGCTAAAGTGACTGAAACCTAACACCATATCCACTCTTGTGATTTGGCTAATTTGTATTTTGGGTAATATAAAGGTCAAAGAATGAGCAATTGCAACGCTTAAAATATACAAGGATCCAACACATTTTGAACTAAAAATGATTGTCTGGCATTCATTTTGGACTGTTACAGTGATGGAAGATTTTGGCTGGTGTCCAACACACATTTTATTACTGGTTGGGAAATATATCATTCAGCAAGGCTGTATCATTCTACTGCTACATTCCTCAGTATGTTAAATGGCAGAGTGCCCAATAACTCAACACAATCTGAAATCTAAAACATTTCCCCACATGCTCCCAAATGGATTTTGTGTAAGGCTCAAACTTCCGAAGACACAGAAATGATTAATTTCTCCTCCGTCCAGACTTTCCAGGAACCCTGAAACCCTTTGAACAAGTACAGTCAAGTTGTCAGTTTTTTCGAGACGAGAGCAGATTGAGGGTAAATAGCCTCGGGGGTAATGGGATGAAGTCTGTTGCCACATTGTTGCAACATGCGTGGGATTCCCATGGGAGGGCTGGAAATGGAGTCAGGACGCGGCTCCTTCCTGACATCTCAGGCCCACGTGCCACCGCCTTCACATCTCTCCCCGTGTGTTTGATGTCCACATTGAGGTCTGCTTCATCGCCTTCATAGCTGCCTCCCCTCTGTGCTCCTCCCCCCATCGCCTCTCACAGAGCAGATGTTGAAACTACTGATAAACTAATAAATTGGCTTGCTGATACATATGTTACTGTAAATATGGGATATTAACCAAGCATATTGTGCATTACCAAAATGATCACCAGCAAAATAGAAACAATCTATGGAAACCTGAATGATTAAAAATACATGTTTTTTTTATTATTCATTTAATTGCAAAGTTAATAATTAATTTTTTGTATTAAGGCGGTTGTATTTAATGGACAGTATCTCAGTGTTTCAACATTAAATGTGTGACTAAGATTTAGCGTTAATGAGCTGCTAAGCACAAAATGATTTAATTGAAATGGACTTTACTGAAAAGTTTGAGTGTTAGAACATGAACTAATAGGAATCGCTCTTGCAGAACAACACTACTTCCACTTTTTGTTTTGTTTTGTTGCATAAATCGTCAGATGGTCAGAATCTAAACCGCTGCAAGTTGGTGGAGAAAGAGAAGAAATCTCCGGAATCTCAAAGCAATGACATGCCTCTCAACCCTGTCGGCCTCCTGCTGGCTAAGTAGTCACAGTTTTTTTCCCTCAAAATTCGCTTCATTGCTCAGATGAGTTTCCACACATTTCACTTTGAAATGAGAACAGCAGAAAGACGGGACTACCGCTGTTTCTGACACATCATCCTGCTCATCTGTGTCCAATGTCATTTTTATTACCTCTAAGAAAATACGGATACATGAAAGTAATCTACAGTTCCGTTGCTCTAAATGCTTCTGACCGATAATTAATGGCACCTAACGGTAGCTCTTTCATATCGGTCAAACTGGAGTCTGAGCAGGACTTAATGTCCGCTGCCTCTCTCTTCCCGACTCACTTAACCCTTCTCTCTGACCCTCTTTGCGAGTGCTGGTCCAGTGCTCACTGCAATGTGTTTTGGTGTGGCTGTCACTCCACTGTGGCACACACTGGGTAGGAACAGGAAGGAGCTGCAAGGATCGGGGGTGGGGCTGGTGAGACTGTTGGGGGTTACGGGGGTGGCTGGAACAGATTGGTTGATATCACACTTTCACCTTCAGGGGATAAAGGACCGGAAGGGGTGTGTGCATGTGTGTGTGTGTGACTGTGTGTGTATGTGTGTGTGTGTGTGTGTGTGTGTGTGTGTGTGTGTGTGTGTGTGTGTGTGTGTGTGTGTGTGTGTAACAGCAGGCGCTGGTGGGTGAGTAAGGGATTGTGGGAAATACAAAATCCTCAGATTGCTGAGTTTGGGCGCCATGACCCCACACCGACCCCCATTTCCTGTCTCAATTGCCTCAGCATGAGCTGGGCTCCATTTCACAGCAGCGCTGTTCCCTCTCTTGTCTACAATCATGTGGATTCATGTGGGAGTCCATACCGCGGACGTCTCTATCATCATGAGTAAATAATGGCAAAGGGTCATTGTGTGATCATGCGTTACAATGCCTGATCCCAGTCTTGTGATCTCTAATGGGATTGACTTCAATTTATAATAAGTATCACTGTTCCAATCAAGCGCCCATGAAGCCTTAAAATTCAATTGACCAACCGTGAATTAAAGTCCGTTTGAAAGGCAATTGAAATGGAACATTTAATTTACATTAGAATACAAATATGTCATACACTATGTCACACTATGTTATATACTGTCAGCAGCCGTGCTATCATTCATTACTTTGTCTTCAGGTTCATTGAGCTACATGTTTGACATATGGATGATATGTCAGAGTAATGAGTGTATGGCATGCAAGCATCATTGTGCGTCTCTTTGTGCATGTGTGTTTGCCTTTGTGCATATTTGTGTGGATGTGCGTCCGCGATGCCTTCTTGTGTGCATGGTCATGATACAGCATTAAAGGTCCCATGACATGGTGCTCTTTGGATGTTTTTATATAGACCTTAGTGGTCCCCTAATACTGTATCTGAAGTCTCTTTTATATAGACCTTAGTGGTCCCCTAATACTGTATCTGAAGTCTCTATAATATAGACCTTGGTGGTCCTCTAATACTGTATTTGAAGTCTCTTTTCCAAAATTCAGCCTTGGTGCAGAATTACAGCCACTAGAGCCAGTCCCACAATAAGTTTTCCTTAGTGTGTGCCATTTTTTATTCTGTAGCTTTTGAGGGGGAGAGAGGGAGGAGGGGCGGTCCTTATGACCTCATAAGGGGCAAGATTACAGATCGGCCCGTCTGAGCTTTCATTTTCTCAAAGACAGAGCAGGATGACCAAGGCTCGGTTTACACCTATCACCATTTCTAGTCGCTGGGGGAACTCATATTACTGTTTTAATAAATCATAAAGTGAAATTTTCATGCCATGGGACCTTTAAGAAAATGTCTCTCTTTTTCTCTTTTATGTGAATGTAGCCGTTTAAAATCAGCTGTCACTGACCAAATCCCAGATGACATCTGTGAGGAAATCGCCACCCTAAAGGGAACGTTTCCACTTCAAAGCCATCCTCTAACTATCCTCTATCATCGCAAGCGACCTGAAGGCACCAGCGGCTTTGTATATTCCTCACTTTATCTTGTTTTTACTTTCTTTTCCATGGTGACTAATGAATCACACCAACGGTAAAGGGTCTCTGATATAGTTCATAATTATAACAATGGCCATTTTTTGGATTCAAAGACATTAAATTATCCAATTAGGAAAGGCTCTCGCTTCATGTCACAGTGCAAAATACTACATAAAACTGTTCTGAAGACCTTTGTTCCAACCCTGACATCTTTTTTTTATAACATGTGTAATATCTACTGTAACTATACATTTTTAATCATGGGTATGGGTCGCTTTTTGGCTGTCATAATGAATATTTTTGTATGTATGGGTGAAATTTGGATTTCAAAAGCTAATTCATTATTTTATTATTATGGCACTCTAAGCAATGACACATTTTTTAGGCTACAACATTTTTTGTCACATACAGTACAGCAAACATCTCGCCTGAACACACTGTGAGAAAATGCAGCCTCTGTAGATGGCCCAGGCTCCACAAACAGCAACAAAAACAAACTGCTCCAACCTGCACCATGAAGCATACACAAACAGTGATATGGCCTGGGTTGGGGGGTTGGGGGGGTTGGGGGGGTTAGTCCAATAACGGTTGACTTTAAATAATGCAGCACAATTTGCAGCTTCAGTGTATTGTCTTGTACTTTTTCTCCTTTACTTACATTAGTAGGATCATTTACTGAGCTTGAATACTGACAACATTTTGTTTTTATTAACAAAATCTACGTATTTCATTGTAAAAATGTGTATACAACAAAAAACTATGGCCCTTAAGACACAGCCATAATACACCTGCTTTGTAATTTGCATTTTGGCAAGGACATAAGGGATTTTGGGTGCTGTGCAATTGAGAATAGCACTGTAATCTAATGATAAGCACTTGAAATCCAAGTAGGTAGGGCGAGGGGATCGGGAACGTCTTAAAGTGCCAGACACTGTGGAGTTGTTGCACCTGGCAAAGTAATCCTTCAGTCATTAGTACTGCCCAGCAATGCTATTAACTGTCCTCAGGTATATTATGGTTATTTAGTGGTAGGGAGCAGTACAATCTATTTCTACAGCAAGTACACAGCTTAGAAGACAATAACAAGTCGAGCCTCAGTTGGTAATATATGCATGTGCTATTGTCAATGTGAAACATTTCATGTGAACCTAATCAAACCAGAGAGTGTGCCGAACAGCATGGCCATTAGTGATAGCGAAAAACATCCAATCCGGGCAAATTATACCAGGCCTTGATCATGTACTGTTACAACTCTTTCTTCCAGGCCATTTTACTATTTCACTCCAGCCCGGTTTGTCACCCACACTGACGCACAGCCATATCATGACCCTGCGCTATTCATAACTCATAGGATAGCCTAAAATACAATTAAGAGAAACCCGGAGAGTAGCACATGCACAAATTGCACCACCTATTACGTTGCGGCTGTTACCTGCGAAATCACACTCTCCTAAATTCCATTATGAACAACGGTGGGATCTTATGATGGTGAAAAACATAGCAATTTCCTTTGTGCTCTCTCAATCAGTCACAGAGTGCTGTAGGTTGGAATCAAAAAATGTAAAGACTGGAGCCTCTTTTCTATTCCAGTTGCACTCCACAGTCCCTCTAAATCACCCCTAATGGGCTGTTGGAGGGAGCACACTCTGTATCACTGTATCAATCATTCACTCTGTTTTCCTCCTCCTGGAACCATCCACAGGATCACTTTGGTGCTTTAATGAGCCATTACAATTCCTATCAGGCAATCTCTGTGCCATGTGTGTGTGTACGCGTGCACACGCGTTTGTTTGTACACATGCGTGCGTGTGCTCTAACTGTCGTGGACTAACGCTCATGCTGATATTAGATTGTCTCTCCGCAGAGCGTTCTGAGAGAGTGAGTGATCTCTTGTCTATATCTTTCTCACCCACTTTCTCTGCTGGTTTCTCTCACCGTCGCGCTGCGTGTGGCCGTGCATGTGTGCTGGACAGTGGGCACGGGTCATAATTGCATTGCGTTGCCATCCCACTCGGTCTCCACACCCATCTGTCTCTTTAATATCCAACTAAGCACTCTTGACCTTGAGACATCCATGACAGCACAGAGCCACATCCACACCAAAAAAATCCATGGCTGACTTCTCCCAGAAAAATGATAGGGGGTGGGGGGAGGGGTTGATACAGAGACAAGACAAAGAAATAGGGAGTAGAAAAACAAGGGGCAAAATGTTGTCTCTGAGACAAAGGTGAACGAGGGAACATGATGGATAGGTCTAGCCTGTGTAAGAAGTATCAAATAGAGCGAAGCACGGTGGATCGGACAAAAAGATGCCTTCGAGGTCACCAGTGAATTCATCAATTTAGAACTGACTTGATTCGACAAAGGTTTCCTTTCACGGACTCTTCAAGGAATGTTACAGAAAACAGAAAACATGCAAGATGAGCAGGACGTTGAGGAACCAAAGGATATGTTATTTGCCTCCTGGCATTCCCTTTATGCTCTTCAGAAGGATGGTTCATTCTCGAAGCAATGCCTTTGGGCTGTCATAATGAATATCTGAGCTAACTCGTTTCACTGTATAATACCAGAGAATATGCCTTAAAGGTACAGCTTACAATTAGATCTTCAATCTAACCTAAACTTATTTGATCAGATATTTGAATACAGTTAATGTTGTGTTATGCAATGTTTTACCTTCATCCAGGGAAAGTTTTCAATGAATCTTTATCACTTATCCAGGAAAAGTTATTCTGCAATAATGCAATTGTTTACTGCCCTGGCAAAAACTGTGACTTTGACACAGGGGGGCCACGTGTCCCTGTTCACCACTGGTCTGCTTCCACCTCCCAATTTGGTTGCCTTCAACCCTGACAATGATTTTTTCTTTCACTTTACCAAGTAGTTATCAACAATGCTAGCAGCGTTGTTTCAGGAATGGCAATGCCGGCCGGTTTTGTGGTCCACTGCTTTGGTCCAAACTGAAATATCTCAACAACTATTGGTCTTGCCACATTTGGGATTCACCTTTTGCAGATGATGCACTCTACTCTACTACTCTACCCCTTCTCCAATTTCACACTTGGGCCAGCATAAGCTTCACGATTGGGTTTTTTAGTTAAATGTCTCAACAACTATACTGGGCTGGCATGGAATTTGCTACACACAGTCATGTCCCCTTAATTTTTTATCTAGCACATAAAAAGGTCAAATCTGTAATTCTTTTGTAAATAGTTTATGAGCGGATACCTACAAACCTTACAACATTTCCATCAGCCTCAGCTGTACTTTGCGTTGTGCTAATTAGCAAGTATTAGCATGCTAACTAGCTAAACTAAAAAGGCGTGCATGTTCGCATTGTCACCCTGAGCATGTTAGCATGCTGACATTAGCATTCAGCTCAAAGTATTGCTGTACCAAAGTTCAGCCTACAAGGAGCTGTGGCGGTGGAGTCACAGTCTTGATCTTAGTCTCATTTTAACAAAGACTTCAGTCTTTCCCTCCCCTTAACCAAGTTATAAATATATAAATAATTTTGTAATAGCCATTGGAATCTGTTTTTGAAGGCAGAGACAGTTCTAGGGTGCCAGATCAGAAAACCTATGGGCTGTTTTAAAAGGAAATGACAAAAATAGCTGCTTTGTGTTTCAGGTTCAAGGACTTGTTGAGGAAAAGAACCTGAAAAGACAACCCTCTTCCTCCTTCTCTAACCTATAAGCTGCATCTGCTAGCTCAACTATAATCAAAACAGGAATAACACACTTGTTCAATAGGTCTCAGCGCCCTCTTATCAATTCAATGTCATGCATAAAGGATAAGGATAATTCTGGGCCAATCTGGCATTTCAGGTGTACTATAGTGGGATGACTTATTAAGAGAATGTTAACTCCCTGCAGCATGGTTATCTTTATTGAGAAACAAAGGATTAGTAACATGATTGATGGGCCTTGTCTCCTAGGGATTATGCTGTAGAGCACCACTAATTGCTCTCTCTTGCTCCTTCCTCCTCTATTTATCTCCCTCTTTCTGTCTCATTTCATCCACATCCATGCCTGTGGCCAATGCAATACACTTTCAGCTATCACCTTTGCCATCAGAGCTTGCGGTGCGGAGGGTTACGGGTGTCACTGACAGGCTCTAGGCTCCTAGGTAAGCACTAAAAAGACTCAACTGTCCTTAAAGTTACAGCCACCAGACTTCATTTTGCATTCAGGCTCAAGTGGTTTGTTGAATACATGCCAGGCCTGAGCCAGAAGGACAGAAGAAGGGAGTCCTGACCCTGTATGGGTACGGTAACGCACCGTGTAATGGACTACTGTACAACTGGAAATAATGTGCTGAGTCATTTAGGAAAGCTATTAAGCCGCTTGGGTGACTTTGAAATTCACTAAGCCTGTTCACCCTCTACATTTATTCAGGAATAGGGCAGATTCAGCCCACAGCTCACTGGATCCCCCCCATCCCTTCCGCCCCTCCTCGGTTCTCCTCTTTGACATCTTCCTAACTAAATGCTGGAAAGAAACATAATTACAAATAACTGGGGGAGAGGAAACTTATCATTAGGAAGCATGGAAAATAGTATGGCTTCTGCCAGCGAAGCCTTGTGAAATACAGTACAGCTGTGTATTTCCCCACACTTAATTGAACATGTGTTGTATTAACCTTGAAAGCATTGTGGTGATTCTATTCTCAATTAATCTTCTAAAGGAGAAGACATGCAAATTAAAATGGGATGCAAACACAGTGTTGCTGTCACAGAATATTTCTTCAGCAACAATAGGCGACTCGGTTCGTTCACTAAGCCCCCTAATGGGTTACTGACCGTTCACATCACCGCAGGCCACTTAGACAGCAAAATACTGTATGGCAGTTTTACAAGCCAACCCAAGCACTTCATTAAAATGATCAAAATTATAGCACCCTTTCCTCCGAGCCATGTGTGCCCTTGTCATTTATCATTAAAGCATCCTCTGCGATAGACTTTAAAGGATTGATGCAGAGGGAGCCATCGGGTGCTGGAACATATATAATATGCACTGTGGCCTCACTTGCATCGTTCTACCACATGTGGCAGAGGCAGTGCAGAATAAAGTTTGTATCAAGTAGCATTTTTCATGACCTGCCTGAACCTCTTGTATAAATGACGTCTAACTGCAGGCAAAGCTGTAAGGAAGGTTGGAGAAAGCCTGTTAAAATCTAATTTACCTCCATTTTGTTTCTTTAAAAAAGCGTTGCCAAAAGCCAAATTTTGCATCACTTACGTTGGCGTAACAATTCAGGTGGCAAGCCCTTGTCAGTTGGATGCCTCCAAATCCAAAAGCTTTGTGTTTGACTGCTTACCAAAGGGACTCACAGAGGCCATAAAATGTAAATGTCTCGTAGAGGCTTCCCAGGTTGTAATGTTGTTCAATAATGGATGCAGTGCTTTACATTTTCCTCTTTTGGAATCAGTTCAGATAGGAAAGGCCCCCGGTCAAAATATACAGAGAGGTTCAGAGAAGAAATATTCACAAAGCCCTGCACACAAAGGTGATATAAAAAAGGAAAAAAGGGGGGAATGCGAGTCAGAAATCAGAAGTGATTCAACACAAAAGTGCATGTGGGAACGTATCATCAAAAAGTGGGGTGTGTTTGTGTGCGTTTGCACACTTTTGAGAGAATTGATAGCCATGGGTATCTTAGGTTTGCTCTGAGTAAAAGCTTAAAAAAAGACTGTGCCAAAAGACTGTGCCAGTGTCTTGAATATTTGTCTTTGCTTTTGCTATATCTTTTTCATCCATCTCCTCACCTAAATCTATCTATCTATCTATCTATCTATCTATC
>NC_045754.1:5207265-5208608 GCF_008692095.1 Etheostoma spectabile
TCTATCTATCTATCTATCTATCTATCTATCTGTCTATTACAGTAGAGTAGAAAGTAACACATGACTTAGGAAAAGTTGAAAAACATGTCATCCATTCTAGCAGCGGATTGTAGAACAATGCAGATAGGATTTTGGGGAGTGGGACATGATGACTGATAGCATCTTAAAAAATACAATTCCAACATGAATTTATTATCAACTTTTAAATCTCCGTGATGAATGTCCTGTTCTTTTAGCATAATGAATACCTGCAGCCTCTAGGGACTCGTTTAATAATTAGTCAAGTGAAGTCATGTCTCTGAAGGGAAAATAAAAATCATCATTTAGTGTAAGGTAACATGTGCATTTGCTTTTTTGGCAGTCATGTGCCAAAAAATGGTTGACAACCACTGACATGGACACCCGTCATTAATGTGTGTGTCCGGGTATCCATCGTTGCTTCCATCCATCAGTACGCTTAAGTGTGGTAAGTCACAGTGAGTAGAGAATGACACAGTTACCTGCAGCTAGAGCTAATTTCAGGGGCCGTCTTAGCAGCACCCTGGGATCCAATTTTAGTGTCTATGTTGAGAAAGTTTTACTATTACTATGTTTCATATTAGTCATACTTTTCCTTTTTTGTGATCATTTTTTTTATATATTCAGAAAACATAATATAGTTAACATATTATTCACAAACAGTTACAAACAACATGCGCGTCCCAGGGTCACAAAAACACAGAGAGGAAAAACGGGAGGGAGGGAGGGAGACAAATCAACACATGCAGAAAAAGACACAAGACAAGGGACCAATCACACACGCAAACAAAAGAATAGGCTACAGCATTGGCCTTAAGGACTCAGCAATGCTGTGCCAAGTCTCCAAAGTCTTCCCCGCGGCTCCACCCAAACAAGATGTAGAGAGTTCCATGTATGTGACATCCAAAAAAGAAAGTCCGACCAGATCAGTCATGAGGTGGTTTCCAACCTGTTGCAATCATTCTCTTAGCAGCTGTAAGACCAGCAAACGCAGCACGCTTTTTGTGCTTTAGAGAGCTGAAAGGCTTACAGTTCATTCAGAACCAAAACATTGACAGTAACATAAGTCATACTGGACAGTAACATAAGTCATACTTTTCCTAATATTCTTCCTTTCCATCCAGACTTAAGTCTATATCCACGACATTCCACTTCCAGGATTGCTCCGGTGCCACCGGAAAATCTGCCGGATGTCCCTCCTTTAGGACAGCCGTTTGTTATCTTACTATTTCTTTGTGTTGGAAGTTTAACCTCCGCTGGATTTCTGGGGACTATGGTTACCTGCCCCTCAGATCTCTGCAGGGTAAATCCAGACAGCTAGCTAG
>NC_045754.1:5208618-5209782 GCF_008692095.1 Etheostoma spectabile
CCAATCAGAGTTTTCTGTTGCACGACTAAAACTACTTTTGAACGTACACATGTTCCATCAAAACAAGTTCCTTCCCAAGGTTTTGAAGCGGCACCGTGCCTCCGTCTGGCGCCAATTGTGATTGGTTAAAAATGAAAAACCAATAAACCAGAGCATGTTTTTTTCTCCCATCTCGGAATTCTGTGTGGACTAGCTAGACCTTCCTCCGTGGCGCTGTGGAGGAAGGTCTAGCAAAGTGAGACTTCTACACATTAGGACTCTGCACCCCAGTCTGCATTCACATTTTTTTTGCATTTTACAAGTGTTTATACTATTCAGTTCCCTTATCTGTGCAATAATATATTATTATTAAGAACAGTGCAATATATTTATTATCACTACCTGCTCTTTTTGAGGTATGTTGATTGAATGTTGTTGAAAGGTTTTTAATATTATATTTTGATGTGTGCAATCTAGTTTTCTTTAAAGCACCACTGGGAGTGGCACTTGTGATTCTATTGTATTCATTGTAATATAATGACAATATTGTCTCCTTATCTTACTAAACATAATATGACATAACAAACAAAGACTGCATGGCTGTGACTCCCTGTATAGTTTTTGCAAAAGTTGAATGTCTGCCATTAGATTAGAATGAGAGTTCGCACATCGCACAAAATAAAAGCATTCAATAATTAATGTGTTTAATTGCATCACCAGTTCTGTGCGGTTTTTAGAAACGGTTCTCATTCCCACAAATTTCACTCCTAATACACACATTAGGTATATGAATATACAGCAGTGCCTCCCTTCAGTCACCATGTTAAAATCTGATTGAAAAAGTGAAATTTTAAATTTTTTGATTTATGACCATTTAGGCCAAGGGAATAACTCTCAGACTCCAATTCACTCATAGTGACACATGACATTATTTCTTTGGCATAATTTATTCAGAACAAATCATTCAAGTTTGGGGGAAATTACAAAAAAATTGATGTAGGTTCTTTCCAGATGTCAGGTCTTTTGAAGGACTCACTTCAATTCTTTTTTTAAATTATTTTTTGGGCATTTTAGGCCTTTGTTCAACAGGACAGCTGAAGATATGAAAGGGGGGAATGACATGTAGCAAAGGGCCACAGGCCGGAGTCATACCCAGGCCCACTTTGTCGAGGAGTGAACCTCTAT
>NC_045754.1:5209792-5211854 GCF_008692095.1 Etheostoma spectabile
CACCCACTTACCAACTGAGCTATTAGGGCGCCCTGAAGGACTCATTTTTTTGTCGGGTGCATTCTGCAAATTATCTAGCCACTGAATTTGCTAAATATATGCAGCTCCTCTCTGTTTTCACTGCTCTCTTTGGTACCACAATTTGGTTTTTAGTATCTGAGCGGCTGAGAAGCTGCTGCGTCTCATGGTTTCTGCTCCAAATACATACGGTAAAGTGAAAGAGAAGGAAAAAGTGGAAAAGGGAAACAATATCCTCACAAATATCTCCACAAAAACATTAATTGTGGGTTGAATGGTCCAGAAAACATTAGAAATCCGGTTGTTTCAAGAGTTGATGTTACTGGGGAGCTACGGCATTTCGTTTCTCGCCCCAGGACAGCAGCGCAAACAAAACTCTCAACATTAGTACGATACGGCGGTTGTCTGAGGGGCCATGTCCACAGGTAAGCCTTTCCTGCTCTTTATTTTTCTCCCACAGAGGGGTCATGGCTTAGTCTTTCAAGGATGAACAAGCTAAATGGTACTTTACTGTACCATAACCCCCATCCATTTGAGACTTTCCCCACATCGATGGCTTCTATATTTCATCTCTCAATTACCCATGACTTCACTGAGAAATACACGGCACCCCACTGTGACACATGGCACCCCTCCTTTCTCCTATCCCTCATCACTAAACTCAACTGGGCAACCATACAACCCCGTCATGGGTTTCAGAGCGGGAATAAAGGCTCACCGTGAGCAACCCTTGTCTAACTGGTGGGAGACAGCTGGATTAGAAGCAGCAGCGCCCCTAGAACATCCCAATTAAAATCAAAGCAATCACCATTGCAGTGAAGTCATTAGATTGAGGGCCTGTTTGAGGCTAAACGCCATAATAATGCGGGAGCTGCAGGATTTCAAAAGCCTGTCAGACAGTGATTTCATACATTGGAAAGTTTGATGAATAGAGCCTTGTGAGAGGCAACTCTTGAGCACTGCACTATTACTGAAAGCTTTGCCAGGGATTAGAGGGAAGACAGAAGCTTTCATTCCTTCAGTAAGTCAATGTATGAATAATTTACTCAGTGGGTATCTCTGCGAGCTCTCCCTGTAAGCCCTGGTAATGTTTTATTTGTATGTTTTCTGTCAAAAGTAATCTAGCATCCAAAGTCGGGAAAACAGTTGGTGAGAGATCCGCTGAATGGGCCAGGCCTCATGCAGCTCGCATAATACCTGTTTGATGTGACGTTTGTTGTCAGTGATAATTAGTCCTTCACTAGACCATGTCCATTCCCTGTCCCATGATTAGGGGAGCGTTGATAAGAAGAGCTGTGAACAAAAGCACAAGGAGCGTTCCTCTCTTTATCTCCCTGTCTTTGCTCCGGCTCCTTTTTATATGCAGATTGAAGTTTTAGTTAAACAATTATTCATTATGGATCTTATTTTTGTGTGCGTTTTGGCCATCAATTCATCGGATAGGATAACAACGCGCTCATCAAAGTTCATTGCTGGTGTTTGGGAACACGGGGCAATAAATATGATTATTCAGGCAATCCGACAGGCCGTCGACACTGAGCCAAAAAATTGAGCTATGTTTTTTTTATTTGGACATTAAACAGGTGAGTGCACCTGAAATGGTTCCAGGAAAACTGGTTCAAAGTTGCACCAGAAAGTCAATAAACTGGAATAGATTTTCACAGCGGACAGTTTGGGAACTCATTTTTCTGTTCACTTCTGTTTTCTCTTCCGAATAAGTTGTCTAACTGTAAATTTCAGGTCCCCATGGCATGAAAATGTCACTTTATGAGTTTTTTTTTTTAACATTAACATGCGTTCCCCCAGCCTGCCTATGGTCCCCCAGTGGCTAGAAATGGTGATAGGTGTAAACCGAGCCCTGGGTCTCCTGCTCTGCCTTTGAGAAAATGAAAGCTCAGATGGGCCGATCTGGATCCTTGCTCCTTATGAGGTCATAAGGGGCAAGGTTACCTCCCCTTTCTCTGCTTTGCCCGCACTGAGAATTTGGCCCACCCATGAGAGAGAGACATCATGGCTTTTAAACAAGCAAAGTGCCAGTTGGTTA
>NC_045754.1:5211935-5213227 GCF_008692095.1 Etheostoma spectabile
AGTGGCTGTAATTCTGCACCAAGGCTGAATTTTAATAATAATAATAAATTGAATTTGTATAGCACTTTTCCCGAGCTCAAAGTCGCTTGACAGTGTTTAATAAAAAATAAATAAAAATAAAAATAAAAAAAACTTTGGATACAGTATTAGGGGACCACTAAGGTCTATATAAAAGAGACTTCAGATACATTATTAGGGGACCATAAGGTCTATATAAAAGAGCTTCAGATACAGTATTGGGGACCACTAAGGTCCATATAAAAGAGACTTCAGATACAGTATTAGGGGACCACTAAGGTCTATATAAAAGGACTTCAGATACAGTATTAGGGGACCACTAAGGTCTATATAAAAAGACTTCAGATACAGTTTTTAGGGGACCACTAAGGTCTTATAAAAGAGACTTCAGATACATTATTAGGGGACCACTAAGGTCTAAAAAAAGAGACTTCAGATACAGTATTAGGGGACCACTAAGGTCTAAATAAAAGAGACTTCAGATACTATTAGGGACCACTAAGGTCTATATAAAGCATCCAACCGAGCACCATGTCATGGGACCTTTAAACTGCATAACAGTGTGATTTCTCACATTTCTGTCCCTTTTTAACGTCACTGAGATTCCAGTAATTATTGTATATTGATGAGTACAATGTTATTATAACTGGAAGAAATGACGTCCAAAACCTTCCAAGTTATACTAAACAAGAATTAATTATCCATTAAATTAACATTTCCACAGCCAAAATAGAAGAAAAAAATTCCATACAAAGTCATAAGTTGGAAATTCCCAACTGGTAGATTGCAATTATAACCTCTCAGTGCTCCAATGGTCCAGCACAGTAGGGGTAAAAAATCATGAAGGGAATGAAAAAACATGTTCCCGCCATGACATTTCTATTTATCTTTAGACTAGAGCTCCCTCTTTGCCATTTAGGTTTAGTTAACTTGTGCTCTAAAAAGAAATTGTGGCTCATGCACCCTGCCCATTGAGGTTTAATTCAACCAATGGAATTATTTCTGCCTCCCTTGCATCTCTGCCTCTACAGTACAAAATACTAAAATGCCAATCAGCCTTTCCTCTCGCTCTCCGACTCCCTTCCTGTTTCTCTCTCCCACACACACACACAAGCACACGCACACACTCACACGTGCACAGCAGCTTGCAGGAAATCCACTGTATGCTCTTTATCGGTTTCACATGGCCATCTCAACACATACCAAAGACACACATACACACACACACACACAAACAAATGTAATGGACCCACACATGCACACAAACAGGCCGA
>NC_045754.1:5213237-5234478 GCF_008692095.1 Etheostoma spectabile
GAGAGGGAGAAAGAGAGACCCCAAACACCAAAACAGTATTAATCCCCTGAGGAGGTCTCTAAAAGGGTTTCTTAAAGCTGATTTCCACCACACAGGCTTTCCAGGTCAGCACTGTTTGTGGTGGCAATGGTGCTGAAGCATTCAAGCTCTGCGCCCTCACCTTTCCACTCTGCTACTTCCTATTTCTTCCCCTCTCTCACACAGTCTTTCTTCCTCATTCTTTTCTATTTACTGCATTGGCCCCTGCATATTTTCTGAGACGTCCACACTAAGCCGGCTCAATGCTGTTTATCTGTGAAAATGACATGCAGTCCGATGTTCCGGTCATATTCGTACATAAAGCAAGCGACAGAATGAATATGAATAGAGGTTAATAACAACAGCTGTGCTCTATCGGCTACACAGACATTTACAATGACACCGAGCCTTCATGAAGTATATTTATCATGGTCCGGCTATCGATACACCCCCACCAACACAGTGCTATTTTCTGTCTGAACACCTACCGTTTGGACAGAGGACCAAAACCATAGACCATGGATCTTCAACTACAGGTGGGCCTCAAAATTATTCCATCCAAAAATTTAAATATCTTAACATGAATCCAACATATATCAGCAACATATAAATCCACACTAATGGTAGGCTGACTGTTCAACAGGTAATGTAGTCACTAAGGTAGCCACTCAAAGAAAAAGTTTAAGAGTTTACTGTGCCACATGTATGCAAACATTGAATACTTACTAATTACAGTGTTTAACCCTTGTATTGTCGTCACCGTTGTCCATGAACTTGTCATTCCGGTTAAAAATTGAAAAATGTGCTTCGTTTGAAACTTTTTCCAACTTTGTTGGCACTTTTTTTAATGGTTTTGCTGCTTTTCAAAACATTTTATCCCTCTTTTCAAAGCTTTTTTTTTTTAAATTCATGATCAATAAACCTAATTAAATGACATTACAGCTCATTTTTGAGTATGAAAAAAAGCAGATAGTTATGGATTATTTTGACTAATACATTAGGTACGATCAGAGGATGTTAAGTGAATCACAGACGGGATGCTGTAAACATTTTTATTTTTTCAAAAGCCATGAAATGAAATAAAACAACCGGAATTCACTGGAAGTAAGCAATAATTTTACCTGCGGGGAACATGGATGCATGAATGTACATATTGTACGGGTTCTACACAACGTGCATGCACGCATCCAAGATATATTGGGGCAATTTGGTTGTAAGAAACAAATATTTCTGATAGAGAAACTTTGAAAATGGGTCAAATATGACCTAAAGGACAACACAAGGGTTAACCTTTTGAACCTATGATTCAGGAGCACAGGCCGAACTATGGACAACTTTAAGTGTGAATACAATTTAACGACTGAGTTATAAACAAATCACCCCCCCACCCCCCCAAAGTGCCCGCTAGATGAACTGCTGTTTTTTTGGGCACTTTTGCATTGGCTTCATTTTTCAGCACTCACTGGAGTGCCACAGAGCCCACACTTTTTAAATGAATCCTGCTCAGTGGACGTACCATCTCTCTCTTTTTTTCTCTCTCTCATTCTCTGTATTTGGAGCTCTCTCTCCCCACTCTCTCACTCATCCCCGTCCCCTCTTTGTCAAAGCCAATATGTTTTGCATTTGAATCACACATGTTTATTTAACATAAATCGAAGCAACTTTAATCAACAGCAAAATAAATGCACGATGCCGTTCCCTGTGTAATTAGTTGGAGGTCTTCAGCTTATCTGTTTTTATAAGACCTCCAGGCTCAGTAATGGGATAATTAAAATCGATACCGTGGCATCATTGCATGGGACTTCCTCTTGGATCTGATTTGGTAGAGTCTGGTAGAACACACAGCACAACACAGAAGAGTCATTTTTGTTTCTTACATTCATCTCAGCAACAAGAATGTTTTTTGTCAGTCACTATGATTGAAAATTACCAAAGGAATATTGCTTTACACCAAATGAATTAGCGAAAGAAAACGGTGAGTGTGGAGTGCAGTCTGTGCAGATGTTGTGCATTGTGCTGCTGTGCAGTAAAAACCATCTAAGAGAAAGACGCCTTGCTATCAGTTTGACAATCATGCATTTTTAAGTTCATCCAATGGATTTTGAATGGCTGTCTGATACCAAAAGACACTTTTTTTTATCTCAAAGCTGAGAGAAGCATGACATTTGCTGAAATGTAAATATAAAAATCAGCATTTTCACAAGGCTTTGGGTGGACAACAGCAATGTGCTGCATTAAACAGAGGAGTTGTTCAACCCGTGTATGCCACTGTATGGTAATGGATGTCTCTGGCAGTGTTACAACTTCATTTCCTCCACTTGTGATCCATGACAGCGACGTTTTCTCTCTGCCCCGTTTATGCTCACCCCATCATACGTTTTTACACCATCAATTACATCCCACTTCTCTTTCTCTCATTCTCTCCGTTCCCACCAGCTTGTCTGATTCATGGAGTGGGTTGGTACTCTGACAGGCCAACCCTCCCCTCTCAAAGCCCCGTTTTCACGAGCCAAAGCCACCAGAAGGGCTGCAGGACTTGTCGTTTTTATAACTCCCACGTGTTATGCAGTTGGGTGGCAGAGGTGGGTTCCAGGGTGAGAGATCAAGGTTGCGATGCCGTACATCTGCCTCCTTTTTTTTTTTTGTCCTAGATTACATTATGAAGATGGTAGAGTGAGAATGACTACAACACGTACAGCAACATTGAGATGGAGGGGGAAAAAAAGCACGGCTGGGCTTTTTAGATGATGCTATCTCATTAATTTAAGAGTTAGGGGATCAAGGCTTTTCTGATTATCATTAACCATTTTGATTTTTGTTCACAACTCTTGCCTATGGCAAAAGCATAATGCTTCAACTAACATTTGTCCGGATGGTATCACTATGCTTTATTTTACAGGATATGGCTTCCTTCTTTACCGATTGAAATACAGCAGGACTCTTTTAAGCAAGCAGATACAAGAGGCTGAGAAAGAATGAATGGAAATATAATGGGAGGAGCCCTATGATGCAATATCAAATGGGAGTAATGAATATGGTTGTGTGGAGAAGGTCATCAACCTTCCCAAATCCACTCAAGCTTACAAAATGTATTTTTCTGTGACACAGGACATGCACCCAGGGCTCTTAGGTGACAGTCCTGTGTTGTTTGACCCATCCACCGCCCTAACCAACCTCTTTTCTGCTGATTTTTGGTCTTTTATACTATTTGCTAACATTCAGTAGTTAATGCTACGTCATCCTACAGCGCAACGGTTGAGGTACTGCTATGCCCGGAACGTTCCATACAGAAGTTAAAGAGTGAATTTTTTGCGTTGATGTCTGATGCTGACAGACACTGCCCAAGCGTCAGTATTTTACGACTAGGGAGTGAGAAAGGGTTGCTGGTCCGCATAGAGGATGGGTGGGTCATCAAACACAGGGCTTTCAAGTTGGGAAGGGGAACTCATGTCCCGTGGGAAACATAGGACTTTCACCAAGGAAAAGCGTCTTTGTGTCCTGGGAGTACTACCTAGTGGGACCAGTGTTTTAATCCAAATCGCAATCCTTTTGTCTAAAATGTAGCTACATGTTTTGGTTCCTAAACTTAAAAACTATAGTGCGTAGTAGTTTCTGTCGCCCCCATGAGGAATTCTAAGTAATGGCAACAACACTGTTGTTGCATCCACATGACACAAGCCTGCTGTAATTGATCCCCCACCCATCCTCCACACAGTTGCTAGTAGCCAATGAGGACATGCAGGGTTAAAAAAAACACATATGGATTTCTCAGAAGAGGTAATTATCATCACTCAAGTTTTTGCGTACGAATGTCACCGAACGACAACAATTTCTCAACACAGCCATGCTGAGAAAGACAGAGCGTTTCGTGAAGCTGAAAGTCATAATTAGCTTGCAAGCTTGTTATTGTATAAAACTCATTTGGCAATGGCTTGAATGTAACGAACGTTCATTAATGTAAAAAGATACGCACTAAAGCTTTAACTGGCGTTGCTGCATGACGGTCACCTTTTGTCAGCTAAACACAAATGCAATGACCTGTGAAACGACCGGCTGAATTTAACTGTAAAGACCGCGTAACTCAACTGTCATGTGACTGGTTATCACATGACCAGCCGGCGGTCATAATCGTTGACTATTAGGTTTGCTTGCATAAATGTGGCTTGGTTTGTGTTGTATCCTAGAGAGCCATCATAAGCATGTCACATTGGTTCCTCACGCCCTCTGCATTAATTGCTTCTTCTTATTGTTTTTTTATATTTTGACTAATTTCTTGTCATCACCAATTTTATCTTTGTAAACTCTGCCAAAAAACTTAACACAGTGGTAGTTTTACAAAAAGGAGTGAAGGTTTTAAAGCTCCATTCCACCAACAAACATAAACATGACTGTGTAATGTAAAACAGCCAACTGTACTACATATTATTCTTAACACTAAAATTTGAATTTCTTTAGAAAAAATATAGATCAGTGTGAGCCTTCCAAGGAAACTTGAGGATTAATAAGTCAGCTATACATGTTTTTTTTTTATATTAATAACAACACATTGACTCACTGTAATAGAAAGATGTGTGCTAGTGATCCAACTGATAATCAACATCATAAACTGTTTTTTTTATGTTATTGGTATGAACAAAAAATGTCAATGTCTCTCTCCTATGTGCTACAGTATAGTTATCCCATACTAATGACAAATAAGTTGACCCATACCAATGGATGGATAAAAAAGCACATATTTCTTTTTGAGCTGTCCCTACTTCTTCTTCTTCTTCTTCTATCCCTAATTACATTTTTTTAATGAATTCTTTTAATTAAAAGTGCAATTATAAATCAAAAAGTTGTATTGTATCCCAGGTATTTTTGCTATTACCCTGCCAATAATTTATATCATCAATCATATGTATACATTTAAGATACAGTTAATCCTTATTTAACGGTATCAGTTTATTACTTTATTCATTCACTTTTACTGATATTAGGATGCAGGCTCTCAGGCACAGAAACAATATTTTAAATGTTGTGTTATTAGTGAAAAAGTTCATAAGCAGAAGCACAACAGTGGCATCAATGACAAATAATTTTGCAAATCAAAAAGTGTTTCTATTAACAATGGGTGCATGTGTTAATAAGAGAATGAGCTTACACAACTGAACAGACACTTGAAAGATGTTGGAATTGAAGGTCATGCTAGTGTTTTGGTGGCTAGCTATTACAATGTGACAGCTAAACAACACCTTGAAGAATGACTGCATATGATGAGAATAAGACATCAGGGGATCTGAAGACAAACATCATTACTTACAACATGCAAAGAAAACAATACACTGCGGCGGGATCACAACTGACGTCTTCCATTTGGTATTCATTAATGGCAGCTTGGAAAATGAACACAGATTGGAAACAACAATGAGATAACATCCATAAAACATATTTGTAGGATACTATTGGTTTCTGCTCAGTTACAGGACGTGGTTATTATATTTGACCAAGCCTCATTGCTTGTTAAGAGTTATTGATGTGAAGTGAAGAAGAGAGCAATTGGAAGAGACGCAGAAAGACGACAATTAGAGAAAACAACCATTTGCAGAGTTGGGTTTATCAAAAGAAAAACCTTAGTGTAGGCTGAGGGAGGGGGAGTCTCCTGTATGACCTGTCAGCAGAGTAATAGTGGATTTGAAAACATGTAGGATGTAAAATTAATTGTGTACCTACTTGTTCTGCCATTATAAGAAATCGTAATTATCAATATAAAGGTGCAGGATGACAAGCTCAGAAAACAGAATTATACAGGCTTTGGCCCATACTAATCTTCTTTTTTTTTCAACCTGGACCCTATTTTCGTGTCTAAGTGACTGATGGGAACAACCATCTTTGACTTTGGTCCATTATTGACAAAGATTGCTGCAGTCAGCAGAAGAGAAACAAGCTACATTGTAAGTTAATAGGGCAATTGTTCAGCTCGTATTTATCTTCACAAAATTTGGCCGCTGACAGGCTCAGATTAATATTCTAAGTGTCTGGCAATATTATGGAAAGGATCCCGTCAGAGATAGACCTTTAACATCTCTTTGAGACCTTTCTGTTTAACCACAAATGGCTCTGAAGGTATTAGCGCTAAACCTACCAGACTCCATTTAAAAAACAACAACAATACTTTTAGCTTGTATAGCGCCAATCTATTTTACATGTAAATCGGTAAAACCTGTTTATTTCAACCAAAACTTGAGTTATGATGGTTGGAAAAGTGGAATGACAACCCAAAACAGCTTTCCATAGTTTTTATTTTGTTTCTGTCGACTTTGAATGAAGTGTATTTAACGATGCTAAAGTTACTGTTTATTTACATGGAGTCTGGAGGGATGAGCGAATGCGATTTTGCAGATGTTTTTATGTTTGAAAAAAGGATCTTTACTCTTTAACAGAAGGGTCGACCTCCTTAGAAACCCTTTTCATATTGTTGTCAGACACTTATTATAATATTGATCTAGTATGTTAATCTGAGCCTGTCTGTGGAAAAACAAGCACTTTTCTGAAGGGAAACACAAGCTGGCCAATTGCCCTATTATCTTACATTGTAGCTTGTTTTGCCGATGCAGACTGCAGACCAATTTCAAAGATTGTTGTTCCCATCAGTCAGTTAAACACAAAAACATAGGGAAATAGGGTCCAGGTCGAAAACGACCGCAATTAGCCTTTAACTGTGTCTGCCTTACTGCAAAACTGTAGAGACATTGGCTCTAATATTTGTATGCAGGTGAAGTTGGCTGACCTTTTTTAAATTTAATATGAATTGTACTTTATGTTTATTGCTATGTTTAGGTATATTTTATCTATTTTTTACTGTACTATGGACCTTCCATAGAAATAAAATGAATAAAGTCATTATATTTCATTATATACAGTTTTCCAGAGGTGCCAGGTAACCCTTTGACCTAAATCCACTGAGGCAGAAACCCCTTACCTTTTATCTTGGTGTGTGTGAATGTTTATGCATTTTCGTGTGTTCAAGTTTTTTGTATCAGTGTGTGTGTGTGTGTGTGTGTGTGTGCGTGTGAAGATGTGTATGGAATTCATCTTGAATGTCACAGCAATTGTGTTGCTGATTTAAACATTGTGTTTTTAAGCGTGGCAGGAAGAGACTGCACTGACTATAAGGTGCTGTATTTTGTTTTTAAGTAGAGTTATCCAGATCACCGCATTTATTTAATAGAATATTCACCTGAGAACAGAAATTGGTAACAAAGTCAGTTCACTCAATAAACACTGAGCACTCTCGGGTGTCTATCCCTGATGCCGGTGTGGTTTGTAATACCCCTCGGGAAAAGACCAATGCTTTGTCATAGTCACGGATGTGGGCCAGTGGAGGCAAAACCCATTTAGTTCCTCCTAACCGACACACATACATACAGTATATTCCCACACATGCGGACACTGTACAGTATGTACACCAACACATAGTACAGCCTCGGGTTGTCTGGTCCATTAGGGTGTTCCAGCCTTGTGTGTACACACCGACACACTGTGCACCGGCATGTGGGTGTGTTCTGAGTTTGACTTTAAGACCTTTAGACTGAGCACGTTAAATCCTCTAATACATCTGTGAGGTTTTATGGTTTGCAAATAAAATTTGTTATATCCTTCATCTTTGGCCTTTTTTGTGATTTGTCATGACTCCACACTGTCCATAAAAAGCTAGAACTGTACAGTAGAGAGGAAGGAAGCAGTTAGTTCTCATAATTATTCCAAATGTTGCTTCAATTCAAGGAAAGCCTGAAGTGACTTAACTGGTGCAAAAAAAGAAGACTTTATGAGAATGTCTGACTCCAATACAATTACAAAGTGAGAAACTAATGCCTTAATAAAAGCTGAATTTCACAATAGTTATTGTAATGGACTGCCTTTAAGTAACACCTTTCTACCATACGCTTTACAATCTCCCTCTCATTCACACACACATTCACACAACAATGGCGGTAGAGTTGCAATGCAAGGCAATAGCTTGCTCATCGGGAGCAACTTGAGTTCAGTGTCTTGCTCGAGGACACCTGCACCATGCAGACAGAAGGACCCGGGGATCAAACCGCCAACCAATTGTGTATTTATGCAATAAATCCAGGTATGCTTTCAATCTTTCTCGTATAATACTAATCCTAAGAAGCAAAGCTCCTCTTGTAAAAAAAAAAAAAAAAAAAAGGATTTTATTCTGAAATCATTTCCTGTACCAATTTACCAAGCAGAAGAGACAGTTTACACTGCATTAAGCGAGCTTTCTAGTACCAAGCTGTCAGCTGAAGGTGGAAAGCCGATAGCTTAACCCTGCCATTGTTATATGTGAGCTTTGTACCCTGCTAGGGTTGCTTTACCCGCTAAGCTCACGTTATCTTCCTGCCCTAGCAGCTTATCTTGATTTACTAGCACACCCTGCCCACTGGTGTTCTATGCTTGCCTTGATAGCCAACATGGACAAACATAATAAGCCAAATTGGGATTGAATGATTTCCCAATTACCCTAGTATGATTATTTGCTAGGGTTGGTTACCATTCACATTTTTTCGGTACCTGGAATTCGGTTCTGATACCCAACGGTACTTTTATTTTGGTACTTTCCCTCTGTAGTTACAGAATGTTACACTCCACTTGTATTAAAACCCCTGCCAAACCCGTCCCTACAACCTCTTAAGTAAAATAATTATTGATTTCTTGCACCGCACTGTAACTTTTATTCTTGCATTTGTATCTTATTCTATTTTAGCCTTTTTTATGTACAGCACTTTGAATTGCCTTTTTGCTAAAATGTGCTGTCGAAATAAAGTTTCCTTGCCTTAACAGTCTCCTGCCTGTCAGTCAGTCACCAGGGCATAGAGAATACAGGTGTACCTGTATCAGAAGAAGTTTTGCTGCACCGCAACCGCTTTCGGCTCGCCGTTAACATTATATTGCAGCAACCGCTGTCTGCGTGGAGTTTTAATAAGTGTAATGACACTTGCACCCGCTTAACCGGCATTGGCGTGACTCACTGAGACTTAGATAAACTGTAGAGGCGACGTAGTTTTGCTCCGTCCGCACCACAGCTCTGCATATGGTGGCACTGAGCCACGACCTCGGTTGACATGCAGATATGTTTGTGCTTATGCACTTTTTACCCAAAAAAGTACCGCATTCGGTACTCAATTCTATTCTTTACCATAGCCACAAAGAACTTAATTGATAAAATCCCATTAAGAAGACATGGGCTTTATGTCAAATTCCGTTTTATCTGTCACAGACGGTTCCCAACTCGACGCTTTGTCACAGCCCTTGGTGTCGAATACGACACAGAAGGCACTCACATGCAGACCAGAAAGAACAGAGAAGCTCAGATTACAACACACACAGGGAGTGTGACTTCATTATCTGCCGAGGACGCCATTACTCCACTATACGTAGCAATCATTAGTTTATTGCCATGTTAATGTTCTGAATGTCATGGACAGCCCCCTGTAGAGTTTATATCAGTGGTAAGTTATACAGAGAATGTGTTAAGGTGATGAATATGCAGATTCTTGGTGTTTGTTATTGAAGTGTTAATTACTTTGATGGGTCTACTACAACATGTGATATATTAAACATTGCTCAACTGTGTCATCTTTTCTCATCAGGTTTAATTAAGAGTATCAGAATAAACTGCACACCTGCTCAGACTCAGAGTTTAAGTAGTCTCGCATTGTCAGACCTTCTTCCACAGCACTGGGGAGGAGGGTCTAGCTAGTCCACACAGCACTCCAGGATCATTGGAGAAAAACATATTCTGGTTTATTGTCATTTCTTTACACAAATCACAATGGGCTGATGGAGTACCGGGGCCTTATGGAAGTAAATATGATGCAAAAAGTGAGAGCTTGTACAATACAATGTGAGAAATTGCAGAACAAAAAATCTGAACTTGTAAAAATAAAATTTGCACTTGTAAAAATAAAATTTGCACTTGCAAAAATTATTCGCCCACATGTGATCTGAATTTGAAGTTACATGAAGAAAAAAAAAACAGAGCTTGTAAAAAAAAAATCTGAACTTTTAGATTTGCACTTGTAGAAAATATTCACAAATGTGTAGATTAATATTTGCATGAACACAATGACAGCTGCCATCGTGTAGAGCAACATTTACTCGGGTTCATTTTCCCCCAATTTCCCCCCACAACACCCCCCCCCCACAACTCAGTGATTCCAACCTCTCGAATCTGTCGCTGCAGCGTGCTCTCTCGCATCACACAGCGGCGAGTCTGCGCCCTCGAATTTTGCAACAATTCTTGCGATACATTTGATGCAAAACTAATTTGTACCATTGGACTTAGTCTGTGGAGCTCTGAGCCAACAGGACGGACGGGGACAGCAGGGTTATATCGCCAGATGAGGGACAACTCTGCCCGGCTTATTTATGTAGCATGGAAGCTAACGTTAGCTAACTAGCAGCCAGCCTGCTTCTAAATAAATACCTTTTAATTATCTTAACACTTTTTAACAGTCAAGCTGAAACACTGGCGGTGAGATCTAGGTCCTGCAGCCGCATTTGGATCAGTGAGTATAACTCGTTCCAAGTTCTGCAAATTTCAATTGTTTCAAAAGTTCCGATTTTTTTTTACAAGCTCTCAAATTTGTTTTTTTTGGTGCAACTTCAAATTCAGATCACATGTGTGCAAATGTTTTTTGCAATTGCAAATTAGATTTTTAAATTTTAACATACAAGTTCATATTTTTTGTTCTGCAAGTTCTCACATCATATTCTACAAGCTTTCACCTTTTGCACCGTATTTACCTTCGTAGTGCTGCTGCAAAACAGCCTCGGAAGGAACTTGTCTTGGTTGATCATGTGTTCGTTCAAAGATCGTTTTAGTCATGCAACAGAAAACTCAGATTGGACAGATAGTCTAGCTAGCTGTCTGGATTTACCCTGCAGTGATCTGAGGACCAGTTAACCACAGTTCTAATAAATCGACTGGAGTTTAAAATTGCAACACAAAGAAAGGGGAAGGTAACGGACACCCGGCTGTGAAGAGTGGCATCCACCAAAATTTCTAGGAACGGAACGATCCCAGAAGTGGAACGTCATGGATATAGACTACAGTTTAAGCAATTAGATACATATCACTGTGAGGCAGATTAAAGGTGAGATGAATCATGAAATGACTGCACAGCTGATATGAATGCCAACTAGGGGTTAAGGAGGAACATTCGGAAAGGCTCCTGGTAATTGTGTTTCAAGTATTTATTTTGCTAATCTATTGCTACATTGTCATCATTACCAGAGTGGGAGTTAATTCCAACTAATGGGCCGTATTTTCTGGAGTGGACAAAGCAATCAGAATTCAAAGTGCACCTCAATTCTTCCGTGGCCTCCTCATCTGACACAGCTGCTAATGACCACTGCTCTGTTAAATTTATGACAGCAAGCATCTGAACTGGGATGAATCCATAAAAAAAACAGGTTGCCAGGAAGATAGATGTTTCTGTCAATGTTTACTGTGTCATCTGATGTGCCATCAAATACTCTGGCAGATGCTAGAGCAAGACTGCAAAGCAAGCACTGTCACAGCAACAGCACAGTCGGACTAGCAGCGCCTCGCAGGGCAATGCGCTTTAAACTAGATGGATGTCAGTTCAGTGATACAACCTCATGTTAGGAGGATATGCATCTGACATATTTAACAATTGCATAATCTTTTCAAAGACATAAGGAAATATGGAAGGAGCAAACTTGAAATGTACAGCTTAGTGTACAACGTGCGGCTCTTTCATGTTCAAAATATTAAAGGTGGGTGAACAGCGTTATGTGTTGTTGTTGTGAAGTTAATTGAAAGTGCCACAACACCCACCACATGTTTCTGAGTGTTCACAAGTAGAGCACTTAAATGCTGCCTTAAACACCGTGCACGGATGTTAAGTGGATGTTCAGTTTCAAATAATAAATTATCTACACGGGATCACTTCAAATAGACAACACTGTACTTAATGAAGGAGATGTGATTGTTACATTTCTTATTTTTGAAATGTTTACGACAGTAGGGTGATTCAAAAACAGGGAATGTTCCTTAGCCTTAGAAAAGTGTCATGTCTGTGATAACCTATACTCTTTTTAAAAAGAAAAAAAAATACAGTGATCACTCCAAACAATGGTTTCCCAGAAAACAGATGTAATACGTTGTGGTACATTGTGTGTCAAAGCCCATTGTGAGGTAGGAAAGATTTCTTATACTGGCAACAGCAAAGAAAAACACTGAAAAACCTTAACATTGTAACACCATTGTGACAAGAAATCCATCTGGCACAACATCCCTACCTAACACAATATGTGTTAAAGCAATTGCCGTGACATGAACATGTGTGCAACTTTAGCAGACGTTGGGCTGAGTGTTTATTCAAAACATAAGGCTGCTATTTTAGCAGAAAATAATGTGTGAGAATATGTTTAATGCCTGTCCATATCGGTTTGTGTACCTCCGTGACTCAAAAGGAAATTGGAACAATATGAAAGGAAAACAAGCATCGATCTCCCAATAAATATCATCCCAGAGTCATGCTGGATGGATGGCAACAGATATTAATTGCTAGTCTGCTATACATCAAAACAAGAAAGAAACCAATTGAGCATGGAGGGATCCTGGAATGAGATATTTCTGATCTGGTGAATATCCAGCATATGAATAAAAAAAAATAAAAAAATAAGGAAGACGGTTTGGAGCAGATTTCTCCCATCCAGGTAGGTCAGAGATTGAGACTGACCAGAGAGTTGTTTTTGTCCCAGTGGGTTGGGAAAAACTCCCAGTAACAGACCATCACACAGCTGCAGACGCCTGAGGCAAACCTTTCCTCCTCACCCCCGGACCTCCTCACTTTAAAACTAGGGCAAAACTTTCTACATAGCCACAGATCCATCAGATATGACAGAGTGAGGACAACACTGAGCTTCCTTATCTTTTTTTTTTCTTTACCACAAAAAAAATATTGGTGCGACCTTACGATTTCTGACAGTACTTTCACTGTACAGACTCAAAAACAATAAAAAAAAAAACAGCAACGTTGTCTCATGTCAGCGTGTTCTCATGAACCATTCGTTCAAAAAGCTACGGAAATTAGGCACTGTGATTTATAAGCTTTCCAAGATTTCTTAATTGCTGTATTCTCTACATACACGGCTGCTGTATAAGAACAGGGCTGGCAGCGCAGGGCGGAGGTTGTGGTGGATGGGTGGGCGTTAACACACAGGACTGAGAGCGGAGTCCGCTTCCCGGGGGACACTAAAGCCTTTCACGCAAGAAATGCGCAGGAATAAAAAAACATCTTTTGGAAATTTATCTTATTATTAATTTAAAAAAATAGGAAAATCCAACCTTTTAAGGACACAAATGTTCTTTGTGAATGAATAATGTATTGTGAATAAATAAATGTTCTTCCTTAAAATATAGGCCAATTCCAAAGGCCAAGGGAACTTTATCAGGATGCATAGTATCCTGGATCCATGAAATAACTGGCCTTTAATAATAAAAATCTGCCTGCCTCTATGGGAATTTAACATATGTGTGTGTACATACTTATGCCCCCTGTATTTTAAGGAAGAATATTTATTTATTTGCAATAAATTATTCATTCACAAAGAACATTGGTGTCCCTAACCCTTGTATGGTATTCGGGTCAAATTGACCCATTTCAAATTTTTACAAGAAGAAAAATGGTGCAAATATACATTTTTTTTATACCTGAAAATGAACAGCCTTACCTTATTTCCTCTGATAAACATGTATTCCTGCCTCAGTTCAGAACTTATTCCAGATGTGACCACTTGTCACATGTCAAATCCCATTTCCATTTTTAATTGTGTGCTAGAAGAGACTGATGCATTTCCTAAACATACATGCTATCTTAATTGTTTGAAATTGAGATAAAGACAATATTTGTTAATAGATTATGAAGTCAAATTTTATTTTAACATTGTTTTTCAAACCCCAAATAAGTCATACGAGAGGGTCCCGAAAGTGAAGACAACACAAAGGTTAAAAGATTGGATTTTCATAAATTTCTTTTGAATTAAGGCATTAAGATCAATTTGCAAAAGATGTTTTTTTTATTCCTCTTTTTAATCAACGATAGCATGGGTGTGTAAACTTGTGCAAGCCACTGTATCTTTTTCCTAATCTTAACTAGTCGTTTTGGTGCCTAATCTTAACGTTCATTGTGGCAAAAACGCTCATATTTTGTGGCCTTAATTAAACCGTAATGTCCGCCGAAACGACCAACAGCTCGAAGTCACCTATTTTCAACGTCAACTATTTTTGGGTAACTGAACTGAACTGAATCTTTAATAAGAGAATACGTAGCTTGTGTATCTGGTGGTGAGTTGTCATTCATCTATCACTTTACGTTCCCCTACTATCTATCGTAAATTGATTTGACACACTAGTAATTAAATCCTCTTCATGATATGCTTATTGTGAAAATTGTAGTGTGTGGTGATTACTAACAAAAAAGAGTGTAAATTGTAATTTCCCCACTGGGGATCAATAAACGGTAAAAATTATTAAATCACAAATTATAAAAAATAACTACAGTAGATTCTTCTTCTCTGCTGACAGGGAAACCAGAACAGGTGTATTCTTGATTAAGTGCACCTCACTTATCATGTTGTTCAGCACTTTTAAACTCTCACAGTGATCCATGAATAATATAAAACACGGCACTAAAAAACAGTTTCTTTTATAAGCAATTTATCATCAGTTATTACGGCTTATTCGACAAAGACTATCAATGCGACATATTCGCCTACAACACAAAATAAAGCTATTTGAAGGATGAGGATTGGGATACTCCTATTTGTGTTTTTGCGAGTTATGATTTTAGGACAAAGCCGACCATGAATTGATCCTACTAGCAAATGTTTCAATTTGTAGCCAAAGCTAAAAAAAAAAAAAATACGCAGGCTTTTGTTGTCAGAAAACTATTACAAAACAATCAACAATTGAATCATGGGACGTTTTCCTTCTTTATCACAAACACACACATCCACTGTGAGTCAATCCAACATACATCATTCTGCTGCCAGAAATTGTGACGAGCGCACATTACTACATTTGTAGTAATTCTTTGGCTGAAAATAACAAACTATTCGCTCTTGAGTGAGTGAGTTTTGCTAAAATCTACATTGTCAAGGATGTTAAAAACATATAATGTATTTGTGGCCTAAAATACATGTGGATCTTTACGATGAGCCAATAGGCTTATGGCTGCCACAGTCTGCATAAGGAATTTGAAAAGTAGTGAGAAACAGACTAACACATTTATGATGTTGGTCTTTTCATTGGTTTTCTTTAAAATAGCAGAGATATAGACTGACACCCGCTTTGTTCTTTAAGCCAAACTTGTAAAGTCTTGAAAGAACCACAAAAGAGAAAAGTTATTTCAGCCATATGTGCACTTGCATGTGCATACATGCATTTAAAAATATGCATTCATAGATTTTTTGTTTTTCTTGTATTTTCTCAGTACCCAAAAGCTATACAGAGCATCTAAATAGCCCTGCACCGAGAAAACACAAACAATTCAATCACATGTCAATTCCTTCTGCAAGACTGCAAGTCTTCAAAAACCAATATTGCTCGTGGCTGTGACTGTGGGAGGCAGCGTGGAGGCAAAGAGCCCAGTGTCAGGAATATCCAAAGGTCCAGAGCTAGATGGATGGAGAGAGCGAGAGGGGCAGCTGTGAGAGATGAGTTCTAAGACTTAGATAGGAGTGGAGGCATGCAGTGCCTTGTGGGTGAGGAGCTTGGCTTTGTAGGGGATTCTGTGAAATGCAGGAAGCCACTGGAGGTCTCTGGGCAATGGAGGGATTGTAGTGCATCACTAAAGTAAAATAGTTATTGAAATACATAACAGCTACATTTTACAAACGGTCAGTTTTTTTTTTTGTAAAGGATTTTTATAAGATCTTTTGTGTATATTTAGTCTGAAATGCTATGTGGACTGCTATGGAGATGGGGTGTGAATGTAAAGCCAGGCTTTGGAACATTGGACAGTTAACGTGATTGCACAGACGGAAAAATACAATAGATGGGTCCAGCCTATCATGTGGTGTAGATGCACATTATGTCCTAAAATGATGTGTTATGTAATGCTGCCATTTTCCCTGTCCGTCTCATAGCCAGACACAAGATAGCTCTATTTTTTTTCAACCGCTCTAAAGACTGCCCGTAATGCATGAGGATGAGCGCAACATAGCAACCCCTGTTTCCAATTATGTTTAACTTAATAATTTGTTTTCCCAGTTATGTTTCCATTTGAAATGTAATTGCTGTCTGGATTTTGTTTACATGCAACAATATTTTTCAGTCAAGGTGGTCAATTTTTTCGTAGCATTCAATAGCAGCGGACTTTTTGTCAAGATTTGCATCAGGTCAGTGCATGAGGTCAGGTTTAAGTGACAAAAGCACTTTGGTGACATTAGGGATTACGTAAAGAATTGTGTAATTCCTAGAGGTCTTAAGGTTTTTAAACACGATATGGATTCCAACAAAGCTACAATATAATAAGAACCCTTTACCTTTTCATCAGGCTTTTGAAAATAGGCCTTTTATTTAATTCCTAAATCATGTTTTTCCTCCTCTTTCTTTAGCTATTTTTGTTGAAGATTGCTTGTCATTCAGTACATTTGGTTACTTGTGCATGTGTTGTGTATGTGTTATCTTAAATTTCTTAAATGTTATCGTTAATCTCCATTTAAAATTGAAAGCACTCATTTTCAGGTTCATAATTGTATTTTGAGGTTGTACCAGAAGAGGTTTACATGGTTCCTTTTTCAAAAAACATCTTTTTTTTGTTGTTGTTGTATTGCACATTGCTGCAGCTCCTCTTTTCACCCTGTGTGTTTAGGTCTCTGTTTTAGCTACAGAGTGAGACATTTCACTTCTATACTATCTTTGTTGGGAGTCACACATGCGCAGTAGCTTGGTAAGATCACATCAGCTAGATAACTGTTTCTCCAACTTTGGTCAGTACAAGGCAGGATTAGCTGGGAGACGTCTTCTAGACCAGGGACACTTGTGGAATACCTGCAGAACAGGGACATGGAAGTAGTTCTTTCAGAGATTATGGTGAACTTGTGTTGTGTTGTAGCAGTGTTTTGCTATTGAGAACGAGCTAGCATGCTAGCATGTGCTAAGGTTAGCCACCTCGTCTCGGCTAGTGACGTAGAAAGCCGTGCACATTTTGAACAGCTCACCCGGAGACTGAAGACAGAGGACATTCAGAAACCGTATCTCACTCAAAACAGCAGGGATAGTTTTTTTTTCATAATTTTGGCACTTTAAAGTACATTTAAAAAACTTGAATGGAATGAAATGATATATTTTTTTATTCCCATAGGTCTGCTTACCAACTCACAATCATGATTTGTAATATCAATATCAAAATATATTCAACGGTATGTTAACTGATGTGTGGGTTGCAGATTTCCAAAGTCTAAATATTTAAGAATATTTTGGATGAATTATGTTTAGAAGCTGATGTAATTGGTGGTAAGGTTCGATCTGAGACCCTGAATTATGCTAAATATGGACCAATAATGGTCACGTACCTTCTAAATAACATAATTATTTGGATTAATTTGTCTTTCCATGTTGTTGTACTCATTGCTACTGAAAATGCAAAACAACATCCGTTTTTATGTTCTCTAGATCTATATTTCATCCAGATTCCATTCACTGAGCACACATTACACATAATAAACCAGGAAGCTGCCCAGTGCAGCACTTACTCTGGACAATACTATCAGTTAAAAATTATAGTAAAGGATATACAGGATCTCTAATCATCATTAAGATCTTTGAGGTGTACATTCAATCCAGTAAACCCAGAGGGCCATGCTGTTGTTTTGATGTAAAACACTGGCTCATAAACAAGCGAGTGATCTGCACTTTGATATGAAATGCAAATGGAATTCTTTGGCAACAGGGACTTGAACTGCTCCACCATGAGACTGAGAAGAACATCACTGGTTTTCTTAGCCCCGTGAATCTGAGGAGAGACAGATGGTGGGGGAAGTATTGAGATCAGCAAGCTCCTCTGCGTATTGAAAGGGCAAAGAAAGCTTACCAAATACAAGATTTCAAAATCCAATCATCTCACTTTTGTAAAGCCCATTACTCATTGAATGTTGAATTAATTTCCAGTCGAAGTATGTTGTTGGGTCCTACTTTTGAAATGTATATCTTGTATATCAAACTGAATAAATCCCTGTTGCTTGAGCTAGTTTAATTGTATGTTAGAAAATTGACTTTCAGTTTCAACCTTGCAAAATCCAAAATCCATTAGGAACAGCATGATATGTTTCTTATATTTATTATCTGTTGAGTGGGTACCGGAAGTGAGTCAAGAACACAGCAGGTTTCAAAGATTTATAACACTTCTGGGTGGCAGTAGCTCAGGCAGCTGGGTCGGGAACCGTAGGGTAGCTGGTTCAAGTCCTTGTACGGACCAAAGTACGGCGTGTGGATTGGTAGCTGGAGAGATGCCAGTTCACCTCCTGGGCACTGCCAAGGTGCTCTTCAGCAAGGCACCGTACACCACCAATCGCTCAGGGCGCTGGTCCAGCACTGGCAGCCCACTCACTCTGACATCTCTTCATTTGTGCATGAATCGGTCCTGAGCATGTGTGTGTATTTCAGGCCTGTGTGTAACTTGTAATTTCCCCACTGAGGATCAATATAAAAAGTATAAATAGAAATTGTAATTATATTGATGAGCTACGTCTCTACAGAACATGAATGAGAAGCATCAGCTCTGAAATTCATGATTCAAAAAAAAAAGCTGCAAACATCTCACAGATTTGTTGTTTTTCTTTGATACATTTAGAACTGTGACGTGCATAGAGCAATTAAGATGGTGTCATCCAAAGATTAAAACAAATAATGTAAGAAACGATAAGACATTTTTTCAAGGCAGACCAACAAAAGAAATCTGGTTTGGATGGATGTAGGCCAGAGGACCAGCAGGCCATATTGTAGGGGTTTCAGGTGGGCTAATATAATGCCCCCTTCTGGAAGCCATATTGGAGGTCCTCTGGGTGCTTGAGCAGCTATGACTGTGAGAAGCATTGACTAATTGTCTCGCTCTAAGAAACAACCAATATGGCTTTACTATAGAAGATTGTACTAGCAACTATCAGAACAATGTTTATTTAAAAAAAAAGATGAATTATATGTGGAATTATATGTGAATTACTTTTAAATCTGAAAACAAGTGTGATGCCCTTCAGTGTCATTTAATAGTTTTTGCGGTCTACATTGAGGATGTGTGTTTTGACTTGTTCCTCCTGTTTGCAGGTGACTAATTAGATGTACTCAGCTCATCTGGGTCTGGTGTGCTGAGACCACATAAGCTCTCTATCCTCGGTCTCTCCTCTCTGCTCCGGCTGTCCTCACAGGCACACCACTGTTTGGTTATGTTGTCCTAGCTTTGTTTTTTTGCTGAGTTTAGGCTACACTTTACAACACCAACACACACACTCACCTATTTCACTCATGCACACCCTACACCACTGACTCTGCATCCTCCCACAGCCCATTCTGTATCTAGTGAATTTGGTCTGAATTGGTTCGATTTGGTTTATTAAAATATTGTTTAAACATGTAACATGGTGTTGTCTCCCTCTTTGTTATGACCCCCTGAGCCAGGTCATGACACAAGGCACATTCATTAATTGGCACTTGTTGGAGCTTTACAATTTGAACATGGAACAATGAAGCCAAATGATTTCAGAATCTCTACATCTGCAAGTGGAACAAGAACCCTAAATGTGACACATCACCCCCTACATTTTGCAGCATAATAAGTTTATTTCAATGGTCCACAAATTTACACAACTGACAAAACTCTCTTGACAGTGCTGACCTTTGAGGGAAAAAGAGAGCTGAAGAGTCCAAAATGGTGGACGCTATCATAGATTACTAGCTGTACATGACTTTATACTCTCTGAGTATAAATACTTTAAAAAACGGAACACTTTGCACACAGTTGTGTGAATTATCTTGATATATAAATACGTCTCTTGAATAAACTGAACGTACTGCCCCATTAGCGATTATGCTAATTAGCTTACACATCTAACAGACTCTAATCAGGAGGAATTTAGCAAGGAAGCTAACTTGCAGAGCTTTCCCGTCCCGCTTAAAAAAAATCTTCATTGAGAAAAAAATGTTTCCAATACTGAGAACAACATGCCAGAGGGGAGCAGACAGCCTAGTACAGAGAAAAAATAAAGAAGCTGTTGTGACTTGCCTAGCACCAGCATGTGCCACAATTTGCTAGCATGTTAGCCCTTAGCAACTTGCACAATTACATTTTTAATAATACTATTTAGGTAGTTATACATTTTTTTCTTCCCAACTACATATGTTTGTACATACTCAGCTATATATGTTTTATCTTCAGTTTTTGAAGATTTGTTCTTGTATTCTATCCTATTTATTTCATCTAATTCACCAAATAGACCTGCTGTTACAAGTAGGCTACTATCTACTCTGCTTGGCAGTTACCTCACTCACAATACACAAGATTCTTATAATTTTAAAGTTAAAAGGAGTTCATGCTTTGAGAGACTATGGCAGCTTTTACTGGAATTAGTTGCTTACTTGTAACAATACGTGATGCAGCACCATAACAATCTATTTTCAGACATCTTTCTTTTCCAAGTCTGGTTGGTAAATGTTTCAAAATTATTCATGTGCAAAGCCCTTTCTCCAGTGAACAATACCTAATGTCCCAGACAGACAGAGCTAGTTGAGGTGGGATGCAACTTCCAGCGATTGTTGAGACCGGCTCTGCAAATGGCAGACAAGGGGATTAAAGAAATCGCACCTGGCATTAGAGCAGATCTGAACGTGGCATGGAGCTTGTTCCACAGTGGCACAGCAATCAGGGCTGATTTGTGTGATTGAGAGCTAGCAGTAAATGTTGATGGCTCATTTGCTCGTTGATGGATAATTGCAGCTATTAACAACATGACACTGGTCTCACCTTTATTGTAAAATTCTTCTTCACAGTGTTAATGGTTTCCTCTTGTCCGTGTCCTTGCATTCATTATTGGAAACCCTATCCTGTTGTGTCCCTTAATGACGATACCTGGTGCTATAGTACTCTAGTAGTAATACATCTTCTTAAGCGGTTGTAGCATCCTGCGTTATTATGGTGCTAGAGGATAA
>NC_045754.1:5234488-5236085 GCF_008692095.1 Etheostoma spectabile
TAACTTAACTAAATGTATTTCCCCAAGTTGATCAATTTTTGTTTTTTTTGCAGAGAGAATATTTTTACTGCTGCACCTAAACTTCAAAATGGAAATTACTAGGGACAGAAACTGAGGCAGAGATGGAGCAAATATTAGCACATAATGCCTCTACGCTTCCTCTAGTCGCTGCAGGCAGCTGAATGAATTAATACAATATACCTTATTGTGCTTTGAAGCTTAAACTTTATATTTCCACCTTCAAATGCGCCTCCTCCTCCCATGAGACACATGGTCACATAAACCTCACAGTGTTACATAAATATGTTTCATAATGAATATTCTAATGTTCTTGGTTTTGTTTTATATTCAACGGGGGGTCAGTGTAACCCATTTTTCAAAGAGAAGGAATTTAGTTAATTAGCTGTGGCCCTTTTGTTACGCACTCATTAAAATTAATTCAAACTTTATTTTATTTGCATAACTCCTTAGGATTATACAAACACATATACAAAGAATCAAATTCATATTGTGCTTGATTAATAAGCGTCTCCGGGCAGGAAACAAATGAAAGGCTTTTCTTTTTATTTGATGTTGTTTTGGGAAATAATTTCGGGCACAGATCCAAGTCTTTGTCACAAGGGAGATAAATGTGCTAAGTTGCTTTGCTTGTTGACAAAGATGGGCTGTGTCAAAATTGTATTTGATATAAGACAGTGACAGAACGCCAAAGTTAATCTGCAGCATCTTGAATAATCAGGCTTTCTGGATGTGCTGAGTCAGTGTAAAGGCGCACTCTCACCTGTAACAAAGAGAAGAATCCCTTAGGGGGGTCTTCTCACTGAAAATGCAGAAAAACCCTCAGGCTGTACTGTTCTTTAAAGAACATCCTTGATAAGGTTTTCTAAATCCATTATGGGTGCAGTGAACTTTATCATTTTTCTATTGAAACTGAACATTCTGAACACGTGGATTTACCTGCAGTCATGACACTTTAATACGCTGGAATTTAGATTCTGACCCAATGAATGCTCACCCTATTCTGGCCTTCGATCTAAGAAACATCTAACAGCAAATTAGATTCCAATGCAGGATTTGAATGTGTTTAAGAGGCTCCAGGAGCTTTGAGATAAGGTATAGGTGAGTACCATTTAATCCTTCTGATAGGGGGAAGATCAGTGCTTGAATGTCCACCAAAGAGGGGTAAATACTAACTTCATGGGTTGTCGGAGCTAACATATTTATGAGAGCACACCTAAACAAACACATAACAATGAGTTAAGATTTCTATAAATCCAGATTTGCAAAAACCTCCGGGCATTCTAAGGGCAAAGAGTATGAAAACTAGCCTACCAGACTCTGGTCCATTTCATTTGTCTGACCACTCTCCATTGATCAGTGTTAACTTCCTTGAAGGCGGTACTCTGTTGAAATTTAAAACTACTGGAAGTGAGCCGAGCCACTCTGGATCTGCCATGAGCAATCACTGACGTTTGGTCATGACATCAGCTTAGCATCACTAGCGTTAGCCTTAGCTAACTCCTTCACCACTAACGAAGCGAGCTGGAGTATCAAAACTTTTCCTGAACCCCGTGGGGAGGAGGGCCACAACATCATG
>NC_045754.1:5236095-5238718 GCF_008692095.1 Etheostoma spectabile
AAACTCAGCAAAGATGGTTCTTGCTCAGGCTTTAACTTCTGGATGTTTGGCAGCATTGCCACAACGGACTGAATGGTTTCCCTCGCATCTTTCTCCACCGCCATCAGTACGAAACTCACGGAAGGGTACCAAACCGCAACGTCAACGTTCTTAGCCACTCCCACTGTTCGCTGATTGGCCCGGCAAATAAATGGCCCGATAATATACAGCAAACCCAGACGGAGTACTGAAGGAAAATGAAAATTGAGCGGAAGTACGTAGGAGGGTGGAGCCAGGCTATGTGAAAAACCACATCAAAAAACAAATGTAAGCATTGATGTAATGATGTAATTATAATTTATTTCTACATTACTGTTTGGCATCCTTTGTAAATTACTAGTTTTCTGAATATAATTATGTTTTAGACAGAAAACACTTGTTTTTATTACTCATCAAACATCAATTACATGCTTGACGTGGCTTTAATCCCAACTTGAAGTAAAATGCCAATGAGCATGAAATGCGCAATGGTGTCTATTTTGTTCTTACTTTCTGCCAAAAGCAGCTCAAGGCATGACAGCTTGTATTTATCTTGGTATAACGTTTGGATTGTCCTGGCACTTAATGTAAAGCTAACATTTGAAGTTGTTAAGCTATGGATCCTTTCCCCATGTGCTCCTAATATTGCTTCTGGTGGAAATCCACCCAGATGCCTGGCTGCAGCAAAACTTCATAAAATACAGCCCTATTTGTATCATTAAGCTGAGGAAAATGAATGGCCTTGCCTTTCTGAGGTCAAATTATCCTCAGGAGCCACTGTTTACCATACCTATCCTCCCTTGCTCTGTCACAAAATGAGAAATATCTCTCCAAAAAGTGTCGCATTACAAATATCATTGGGTGCTAATGTCTTCTCAGACTGGTTGGTGATGTATTTGTCGGCTGGCTGCCTCCAGACAGAGCTCCCGTATAAGAAATGTAGGGCATGTCATGGAGGTTGGTGACCCCCACCCCATCGCCTCCCCTCCACCACCACCTTCTCTCATTCTCTAATGACTTTTTAAGTCACATTGGACGCTATGAAATTACAGTTTTTCAGTCATCCATTGTGAGAATTAACTGAAAAGGAAATTAGACAGTGGGCATTGCTTGTCTCTATACGAACCTCTCTGAAGGTGTAACTTCCTTTCCTTTGAATGTGTTAAGCTATTTACTAAATTAATCAGTACTGTGATATTTTACACGGAAGTGGGAATCAAGCTTCATGAAATACATTTTCAGACCCTGATATTATAATTTTTTTTTACATTCCATAAACAATTGTTCAGATTCAGATCAATGATCAGAATCAAAGAAGCAATTACATTTATGAAACACTCGTTCCAATCAATGTCTGTGGCTGATTCATTGCAATTTGAAAGAGTGTTGTTTATCTACTTGTCTGTGGTGACATGTGCAATATAATTGCAAGCCACTTCATGGGAGCTCTCCAAATTTTCCCAGACAGATGATATTTTTGTTGCTTCTATTGGTCTGTGCCAATTCCATTCATTCACAGTTAAAGCCTGTCTTTCTTTATTGCTTGACATTTATTGATGTTTTGCAACAGCTGTTATGACATGTATCAATTCTGTGCTTGAAAGATTACCAGCCTACCCGGAGAAATAACATTTTGCTTTAAAAAATAATAAAAACATGTGGTGCAATAGGGTACAATTCAGAGCCTGGCATTACCTTAACACCAAGGATATCTAAAGGGCACTAATATCATATCAGGGCTTTGTAAAGTGGTAGCTCTACTTAATTATTCATATAGCAATGACTGAGTTGTTTGGCTATGGGCTGGAGGAAAACTGCTTAATAAATACAGTGTTGCTGTTTTATTTGAGTTTTCTTTTGGGGGGCCACGGGAGATCATGACACAAATATTGTTTGTGTTTCCGAGGCCAGCCAACAACTCCCCGGAGTTAATTTACCTCTGTGTACCAGCCAACACCTACTGTGGTGACTCACCTTCACCCCCACACAGATTAGGCTCAGAGAGAGACTTGGCTAAAAAAGAAATACTCTCCTTTTGAATGAAAGCCATTGGTGGAAGAAAACTATGGGGCCGACTTGGAATTCAACACAGTAGGAATGTCGATAGCTGGGAGAAAACATATTAATCTTGGACTTGGATTCATAAACACATAAGTGTTGGCAAAGGAACATTGCCATGAGCCAAGCTCATATCCTAATTTGGCTGGTAGGTGTTATTATATCGAATTGGTATTTAAATAGCAGCTGTTGTGAAATGGTTCTGATTGCTGTCATCAGGTGACAATTACTGAACTGGGAATACTCTGAAACAACGATGTTGGTGTAATTCTTTTTCTTTTTCAACTACACACGTCCCATTCATCCTTAAATAGCCTCACTAAGCGCCATCCATGTCTAGTCTTTACCTAGAAACCTGACACATAGATGAGGGAACAATCAACTAAGTTGTTGGAAGTGGACTTCCATCATCCTTAATACAACATTATTTATTTTATATCTTCCCAACAAGGGCCGCTTGTGATCAATGACAATTTCCTTTCACCAGTAATGGCAGAATAATAATGGTAGTAATAATAATAATAATCATGACCTTGTTAACACCACA
>NC_045754.1:5238728-5240438 GCF_008692095.1 Etheostoma spectabile
GGATGAGGGCCAGATTGGTTGGTTGGGTCAACGAAGCATGTGACTTTGCATCCTGTTTCCTACCAAACAAGTGTCTTGGATGTCCCTCGCCTTGCGAAACGCTGTACGTTTCGGGAAACCACAACAAACTTCGAGCTACCAAGCCACACGGTGAAAATGGCAGGAAAATTTGGACCATGCAACAAGGCAGGCCTGCTTGATTCTTTTGGGGAATGATTGGAAAGATTTACAAAGAGTCTGTTGTTGGACATTTACAATCTAACTGCAACGTTTGCAAACTATTAGGGAGGGATTTGCTATGTACAAAATACATGTAACCATGTATCCAGCTAATTTAAACAGCTCACGTTACGGCATTGTGTGAACTTCATTTAATATTGTATGTGGCGTTTTGTCAGGGTCAGGGTCGGTTGGGGCTGACTGGCAGACAACACCATAAATGGAAAAAAAATGTGGAGGTGTGGAGTTAGAAATAAGTGATCTTTCCAGACCTCTGTAGCCTGCTCCTCATCACTGTTGTTTTCCTTGTTATGTAAGCAGGAAATGTTAAAAAGGGAGAAATGTAATAGCAGTCCATGACACATAGATGTATTGACCATTCTTATTATTGTCAGAGTGACTCACGTATGGCACTGAATGGGTAACAAACTGTAACAGACAAAGCATCTCCATTCTTTCTTTATTCTCCATTCAGAGTTCATGGACAACGTGTTTTTGTGATACTATAATGCTTGACACTAAAGTTGGATACACAACAGGTCCTCACAGCTATCTCCAACTTGATGCATGTGTGTTGATGTGAGTCCATCTGCAGATGATTGAATAATTGAATAGACCCTACAAGAAGACAAGTGATGCCATCACAGCACCTGGTTTCTGTCAAGTGTAGGTCTGACAATGTTTTAGAGGTGAAATGCACTTTTTTACAATAGAGGTGGCCTATCAGAAAACAATAATATGAATCATTTTTTTAAATGTTATGTGTGTTAGAGAAGACTCAAATTATTCTTTTGGAAGGTAATTTAAATTGGAGGACAACATTTTTAAAGCAGCATCATGTTTTTCCAGATTGAAAAGACTGGGGATTTTGTCCAGTCATGTGTTCATATCAGTGTAGGGAAACTGTATAGTCTATATATGCTGTAGATTTAGTTTCTCTTAGTTTTAAAGATGTGTGCTTCAAGCAAATGCCACTTAAGACTTGCCAGACCACAATGAACACATTGAAAGATGGATTTACTACATTTCATATTACATGAATGGAAAATTACCAGCACACCGACACGCATTCATTTCATTCCAAAAAATAAGACATACTGTAAAACATGAAACCTATTAACAATCATACAGTATATACTGATTGCTTAAAAAACTTTTTCAGATTTACAGATAAATGTTGTTGCAAATAATTGACTGTAAAGACATTTTTTATTTTATCATATCTCATACCTAGTGTCAACCCTGAAATAGGCAGGCTATTTGTATTCTAACTGCTTGTAACTGAACCCTTTCCCTCCATTACCCACTGTGGGTCGCTCTCACATGGGCCATTTATCACACAAAACCCAATAGTGTCCCTACTTTAAATTAGACCACTTTGACTAATGGCAAAGAGGGAAATGTAACATTCTGCCTATTGATATGGAGGAAGGAGAAATGCATGTAATGATCCAGAAATTCCCATTTCTGAGAGAACACCCACAAATATCC
>NC_045754.1:5240448-5251273 GCF_008692095.1 Etheostoma spectabile
CCCCCCCCCCCCCCAGTTCAATTTGAAACTTTAAGCGCAGTTTGTGCCATGTAAGGCATACTAAATGTCTTGTCAAATAGAAGTTGACTTTTCATGCAATGAAAGGAAATGGCCATTTGGAACAAAGACCTGTTATTGGAGGGAATATTAAAAGCAATCCATTCTAATCTGTGTGATAAGAGGTCTGTGGCATTTTTCAAAACCTACTGCATGAGAACCAATAAAAGGGAAGCATTGGATATATTGCAGAATCAATATCATATTTAAAGTGCTCATACACATTTTGTGTGTAGTATTGTTTTATATTAACAGCCAGGAGCTAGCATATAAAGTTATATCACCCATGGCTTATGCGATTAATTCTACCAGCAATGAAAATCTGGCACTGTTTAGCTTAATCCAAACAGGAAAAACAGAAATGTATGAAGACAAAGCCCATTATTCAGTCTTACATTTCAACACGGGGTGGGTGCGAATATAGACATTAATAACAGCAAGGCAGCAAAAAGCACCATGCTGCATTTACAGGACATTCAGTGCAATATGAGTGTTTTTAGGACGTGTTGAAATTGTTTTGAAAGTAAATATTCGTTAACAACAAAAGATCCCAATATATATGACACCTTTGGTGTGGGAGACCTGGGTTTGACTCCCACTGCGATACATGTGATACCAATGTGTGCCTGAGCAAAACACTGAACCCCCAACCACTGACTTAGCAAGTCGTATATAGTAAGCAGCTTTGGATAAAAGTGTCAGCAAATGCCATGTAATGTATTATAAAAGGGGCCACAGAATGTGTGAGAAAAGGGGGGTGAATTCCATCTTGGCAAATGCAAGGACATCTGGAGCATAGCAGCTGACGAACAGTTGATTTTCACCTTAACACCACATGGTGAGATTTGGATAGATTTAGAGCTGTTTTAGGGCTATATTGCTTTTGTGAAATGAAACCAAAGCACCTTTGTTTAGGTTTTACCCACAGCCTCACAATCCATTTCATTTCCTAGATGGTATTTTTGAAATATTTTCATGGCTATTTTTTTTTTTTTTAACGGATGATATTTACGTTTCGTCGTCAAGTGAGCAATGAAGAAACCCCTGTAAGCTTCCTTGTCACACTACCCAGTGAACTTACTTAACCTTCATCCTCTTTGATCATGTTTTTTTTCCACAGGAGGAGGCCTTGGTGGCTTCTTCTGTGACCGCGCTGCACAGCGGACTAATGATTAGAACTTCTTTAAATAACGTTAGAAATCCCTCGCTTATTATTTCTCCTTCTGTTCTCCCATTCTATAATGACAAATCTTAGACCTTCAGAGTGTACACAATTATTATTCCTTTTTTCTCCCTCCCCCCCAGCCCCCCCCCCCCACCCCCCCTTCTCCACATGGAGACGTTTCCTGGGTTGTTTGATGAGTGAATACTCTGTGGTCTTTTTCCATTGTACCTCTAAAATAAAGCGCAATTTAAATTAGGTTCTGCTTAGTCTCTCATGTCTCTTGCACAGTATATTTCTCCCCCTTCCACTTCAAGGAGGTACAGTTTTCTAGTTCAGAGAATGGGCTCCTCTGCTACCTACTGTTTGTTTTCTCTTTCTAATCTTCCGGCGTAACTCTAATCTAAGCCCTTTGAACTCTTTGAGCTTTACCAACTTTTCTTCATGGCTAGTTTTTTCTTCTTTTTATCCCCAGCACTTCCTCGCAGACTGTTGATAGAGGTCATGCACACAGGTTGGTTTTCAGGGCTTGGCTGTTGTCCCCTGAGAAATATATTCTACAAAATGAGCGCTTGTTTTAGACGTAACCGAGAACATTTTGACAGTTTGTGCTGCAATCCAAAAAGGACAAACAATTATATGACCAAAACACAAAATTAACAGTGTTGCAATGTCGTTCTGGTGGATTTTTTCCACCCTAACATCTCAGAAATACAAGGCACACTTGCATCCAGCAGATCTGCAGTACTTGAGTCTGGACTCGGCCTCGAGTGCTAACTCCAGACGCTTTTCTGTTGTCTCAGACTCGTTGGTATTTGGACTCGGACTCGTCTCGGACTCGGCCATTGGACTGGCCAAATATTGTGGTTGGTCTCAACCAAGTCCAGATCTATATGCTGTTGTTCTAAAGTAACTTCCTCCTTCGAAACAAAACCATTGATGAACCACGCTCGTTCAGAAAAAAGGTATTTGTTTAACCTTCATGTTGTCCTCGGGTCAAATTGACCCATTTTCCTATATCAATGTTCTTTTTAACTACCCACTTGTAGTTGCCTAAATAACACAATTGATTCCACACAACGCTCTTTTGGCAAGTACAAATACTCTACTTTCATTCATTTTGGGGTGTCTTTTTCATTTTTATAGCATTTGAAAAACAAATTGAAGTGGTTTTGAAATAGTATTGAGTAAAAGTTGACATATTCCAGTCGGTGATTATCCATCAACATCCATTCCTTTAATTTTAGTCTAAATAATTCATAAGTTCTGTTTTTCTAACTCAAACTTTAGGTATAGTTTCCTATAAATCAGACTCATAATTCTAAGTAAAAAAAAGTATGAAAAGTGTTGAAAAAAAGAACAAGAAGAAGAAGAAAAAGTTAAAAACATCGGGGAAAAAAAAGCATCAACAAAAGTGTTGATTTTCAATTTTGACAGGAAGACAACACAAGGGTTAATACAAACTCCATCTACAACAGATTGGTGTACGCCTGCCTGCACCATATACCTCTATCATCAGGTAGCAATCATTTCATTTTGGCCACGGACACAATGTCAGTGAGCACTCTGTACTATATATTCTTCAGGACAAGTAATAACTTCAAGAATGGGAACATTCTAATATGGCCTAATTTGATCCTATAGTGAGTCACTATGCACTTGCTTTTTGATTATTACACATAATAAAGCAAAATGATCATCTTACAGTAGAAGATGTACTATCTCTTAAATCACATAAGTTATACAGGTAAGTTAGTGCTCTTAAAGAGGATTCGTTTTTTCTGTCTCAGTATTTCTTCTATTTGGACCTGGTCTTGACTTGTGCTGGTCTTGGCCTCAACAAAGGTGGACTTGACTCCAGCCCTGACATCCAGAGCTGTGTTGTTTTACACTGGATGTTAGAACTGAGACAAACAGTTATAATGTCAAAACTAAAGTTCCAACACGCACTACCTCAAAGAGAACAGCTTCTAAAAAAGTTCATTTGATAAATTCTTTTGACGGCTCTGCTTCACTTGAATTTCAGCACCAGGCATATGAAAAAGTTGTTCAGTTTAGCATGTGACATAGCTATTTTCTCTACTCCCCAAGCACACATTTGAAAACTTCATGCTGTTCAGTCCATCAAGATTCTTTCCCTTTTCACAGCTCTGAAGTTTTTGGGTCTTCTTTCAAGTGAAGCAGTAGTATTTTGGGAAGTTTTGGGTTTTGGGTGTGCGTGTTTGTGTGTGAACTGTACGCGTGCATGCCGTGTTTTGTCCACGGATCTATAAGCATGTCCCTTCCATATCTTCTTTTCACAGACAAGGTCTCTGTGGAAGACAGATCTCCTCTTTCCCGCTGTGCCTCCCCAAACTGTCGTCTAGTCTTTCCAATTTTCCTCCCTAAAGGCCAACAAGAACACATTTCACACAGAGAGACCCAGCTCCATTTTCCCCTGCCCTGTCATCCACACTCTTAATTTACACTGCCCATCTTTAACATCCTTCTTTTATTTCATGTATCTACCAAAAGCACAGTCACTCCACTCTTTATACATGTAGCCACATTACATGAAACATTTACGCAATTTTGGTTACAACATGCAAGGGTTTGGATTTTCTTTTTTTCCTTATCACACCTCCAGTTGGTGTAAATAAGTCACCTGGCTAGTTTCTGCATAATGCTGTAGTTTTCAGCTGCTGAATTTGAAAGTATGAAAGTAAACCACTGTGTTCAAAAAGTAATGGTGTCAGAAAGGTTTTCTCCAGCGGGATGAATTGCAAATAGAGCAAATCCTTACACTTAGATGCCTTGCCAACAGTTTTGGAGGAGTTTTCTAAATGATGTTACATGTTGAAAGACCTGACACAAGTGCACAGTCTGGCAGATGTGAGTGGAGCAGGGAAAATAATAAAAAAAAAAGTGTGAGGTTAAATCCACGAGTCTGCCATACGCTCAATGAGACAGGGGCTCATGGTGTGCGGTGACTGCCCAAGCAGGCCCAGTCAGAAGGGGAGAAAAACACGTCACGGGTCACTTGGCTGGGGTACGTTAATCATACGTGACTGCCCAGGTAGCATGATGGGAAACAAATTGAGTGTCATTCCTCAACAGAGGACTCAGCGTCACAAGACCGGCAACGGCATGGCCTTACACCAGAGTCCTCGTGAGCCTCACATCGTGGCCGCAGAGGCAAGTGTGACATGACAGTCTGTACGCAGAACAACCGACATTGATAAATGGCTGGGGAAATGTTCCCTTGCACAAAACAAATAAAAACTAAAAATGCCTAAGACATCGTTGTCTGCAAACCTGGTGACATTGCAGCAAATAGGGAGAGACGGTGGAAAATGAAGTCAAAAAACAACTTAATTTCCTGTAAATTAACTGCACGCAAGGTAAAGCTCCAGTTCAATGTCAATATGTGTAATAACAATGAACACCGTTTAGTCGTGAATTGCTGTTGTTGAAGTTATAATTCCTTCACACAGACAACTAGTTATGGCTGCATGCAGCTTCTCAGGCAGTGTGAGCCTATTCAATCGAGGGTTGTTCTGCAACAAAAGGGTAAAAGAAAAGAAGAACACAATATAGAAACAAGCATGCAGAAGGACACAGAATTGTGAAAGATTTAAATGTAGCTTAAAGCAAACATAGTCATATTTCCAATATGTTAAGTAGACTTCTCCCTTTGTGTCACCACTTGAGGAGGAAAGCTCAAGCCGACACGCGTTGGTGTATTTTTTTAATGTCTTGCCATATTTATTAAAGGCCTTTTTTGTCACTTTTTGTTAGCAACCTTGAGTGCCTGGACATGATTTTTTATAACTTTCTTGGTCATAATTCTTTCTCCTTTTTGTGAATAGTATTCCCTTCCATGAGCACCGGTGGTTTAAACCAGTGTTTCTCAAATGGGGGTACGTGTACCCTTGGGGGTACTTTGAAGTACTGCAGGGGGTACATGAAGTCATTGCAAAAATGCTTTTTTAAAAATATGTCATGGAAAATTCCTAAAACAATAAAACTATAATTACGAATGAAATAAGTGATGAATTCTAAACACGTGAAATGTAACATTCAACTGTTTTTTGTTTAGAAAAGGTTGTTGTTTAGAGAATCTATTACTGCAGGCGATTTAAAAAGACTCTTTTTTTCTACCAATAATGTTTTGTGCTGGTCAGGGGGTACTTGGCTTATAAAAAGAAATTCAAAGGGGTACAATATTGAAACAGGTTTGAGAAACACTGGTTTAAAGGATACCAGAGGCGTTGTTGTTCTCCCAGGTCAAAACTAAAAAATTAACTCTTTTCTTTTTAAGCTTTTTGTCATTATTTTTCTATCTGACGCCTTGTTGAAGTTTCTGTCACTTTAAAAAAAGACAAAACAAAGTTTTTGCCGTTTTTTTTATGATGTTGAGTCGTAAGGCATAACACTCTTCCCCTCACTACCTCCAGTATACACACCCCTCACACCAACGTATTACCACTGTAATAATAATAAACTTTATTTATAAGGTTTTATGCCTCATTTTTGAGTTAAAAAGGAGAAATTGTCAATTATTTTGACTTAATGTTTTTTTTTTATATTTTATTTCAAATTTATCGGGTTTTATGTAAACAAAGCACAAGGACAGAAAAAGAGAAAAAAAAAAATCTATCAACAAAAGAAACAACAACAAGCGAATAACAAACGACAGAGAAACTGACAGAAAATTAAAAGCGTGTCTTGGATGAATGTAATATTGCTGTTAGCTACATGGCCAGGTGTTATAGCAATACAAGTTGCAATACAGTTAAGAGCACATCTCTACAGAAAAGAATCCCATGTTTTTAAGATAGTCATTGAATGGTCCCCAGATGCTCAGAAAGCGGTTTTGTGTTTTAGAGTTGTGCACGCGTATCCTTTCCATCTGGATGATCCCATTTTTGACTTTAATTTAAGATCAGAGGAAGAGTTTTGTCAAAGGTTAGTCCGGATACTGCCTTGAAATCATTTAAACAGTTGTTCATTAATGTTATGAAATGAAATAAATCTGATCCTTCATGTTACTTGTGAAAAGTATTGTATGAGACCGACCATGTTATTGTTTGGTAATTTGTTAGAAAGAAACCCAAATTTCTGATGTAGAAAATTTGAAAACTGGGCCAATGTGACTGTAAGAACATGTACAGTAGCTCCCATGTCTTAGTATGCTTTAGAGATTTAAGTTTCGGCTACAGTATACAAGCACATTAAATGAGATGTAGATAATCTCTCTGGATGAGGTAACGCTGATCCACACATCTGGAACAACAAAGACCCTGGATCAAATTTCTGAACCCTTTGTCGAATGTAGGAAATTGGGGTAAATTAACCTTGACTTCCAGTAATCTAAGGCTGTTAAATTAACTGCAAATCAACTACAATCCTTTAGCTCAAAAGGTTAGATACATAGCTTCCACGACCATGTACCTTATCTTTATTAATAGAAGAAAACCAACAGTCATTATCTTTTAGAGTTCATCGCCATTTTGGTCCCTATAATGGTGTTTTTCCACTGCATGTTACTTCCTCGACTCGCCCCGACTCTACTTGCCTTTTCTTGGTTTTCCATTACGAAGAAAAGTCCTTGATACCTGTTGACAAGTACTTTTTTTGTTTTGTTACCACCTCAATCCAGGTTCTAAGCGAGCTGAGGCGATACCAAAAGGGGACATAAAAACCTGCAGACTACTGATTGGTCAGAGAGAATCGTCACTAATCACTGCGTCATCATTGTTAGAAACAGATGGGGGGGGGGGGTGTCATGAACAAACCCGCCATTTTTAAATAGTTAGTCAGTGTTTTTTTTTTTTTGCTGCCTCCAGCTTCTTTTGAATTAATTTGTTTTCTGGCAAAAAGCCACATGCCGAGAATCAAAAGCAACACACCTTCTACGTGTGTGTGTGTGTGTGTGTTGCGTTACGTTGCAGCAGTTTCCTGCTATGACAACCAGCCATGGCTTGCCTCACGCATGAGGCGGTTCTAATCTGCAATGGAAAAGAAAAAAGAACGGGGCTCCGCGAGCGAGGCGAGGCGAGCAGGTACCAGTAATAGAAAAACGCCATGACCGTGTTTTATTTGCACCAGTAATCGTCGCTTGCCAGGTAACTATGACCCTTAAAAGTGAGAGCGGGAGAAATTTTTTTTAGTTGTAGTTTTCTTTTCTTTTAAACTTCAATTTGCGCATCAATGGTCAAAAATGAAAGGGCACTCGGCTTGTTGTAACTTCCAGCTGTTGTGCGGTCCTCACAGCTGCTGCGGGGTAAATTACTACGTGCAGTTAGGATGTAAAACACAGAGTCACTTTCATGGCTCGCTATGTGGAACAACTAAACAGTTTGCTCCGTCAGCAGAAAAGTTCCAGCTGGTACAACTTTGCAGAGTCGGTATGCGTGACTGTATACAGTACAGTGATGTGGCAGGTAACATCAGGTAGAAGAAGAAGAGATATCAAAGCCAAATGCAAATTAAAGTTTACACTCTGTTAGAAATCATTATACATAGGCCTGAAATACGCACACACATACATGCTCACGACCTATTCATGCACAAATGAAGATATGTCAGAGGGAGTGGGCTGCCAGTGCTGGACCCACACCTTGGGGGTTGGGGGGTACAGTGCCTTGCACCTTGGCAGGGCCCAGGAGGTGAAGAGGCATCTCTCCAGCTACCCGTCCACATTCCCTAGTTTGGTCCACACGGGGACTTGAACCCGTGACCCCCCGGTTCACAAACCATTTCACTACGAACTGAACTACTGCCCCCTATAGGTCTTTTAGCCCATGGCTAACTCTAGAATCAACCAGGGTGCAAATTTGTGAAAAATGCAGAGGGGAGGGATGTTCTTTGATCATACACAACAAAACATGCCTGAATGAAATCCCCCTTTCAACACCATGGATAGTGCCACTCGGCGAGCCAGTCAAAAATACTTATTTATGAAAATAATCTCAATCTCAATAAGCACAACTAATGTCAACATAAAACAAGGCGTCTTTCAAGCCGGAGAGTGGAGTTTGCTTAATAAAGTAAAATATGTTCACCTATTTTAAAACGAGTTGTCACTGTTACTGTCAGTGCCGCGTGACGCTCGCCTTTGCTGGCCTAACTCCTCTGCATGGCTCCTAAAAGGACGGGATCAGCCCTATGTTCCCACATTTCTGAGATTTTTCTTAAAATTAGGGTTATGGTTAGGGACCATAATTGGGAGAAAAGGCGATAAAATCTGATACAAATTTATGAAAAAGGAAATGTGGGAACATAGGGCCAAATATGGGAAAATTTGCCTGTAACCAACTCCCAGTCACCTATTGGCAGCTAAGGAACGGCCGGCAATTTGGCAAATTGCTCCACACAGAGGGAGCAGCACCTTTAAACACCCTGTTACCCATTTCAGTGTGGACTTTAGGGACAGATAACAGGGAGTTATAACAATAATAGGAATGAAGACAATAACTTCCTGTTTTTTCCCCATGGATATAGAGCTGTAGGTTAAGATGGAAGCAGACCGACCTACATGAGTACATGAATATTTTTTTCTACAATCTATATCTACTCCATAATTCAATTTAGACATTTCTTCAGGTTCTGTAACTTATCAAATGCACAGTATTCTTCAGGTTTTTTTTTCCTGGCGACTCTCTTTATGTTCCCCTAACTACTAATTGCGGAACGTAAAACAAATGACATGCTTCCACTGACAAAAAGAAAATACCTTTTTCCACATCATATAGCGTATATGGTGATAGCTATTGATTTGTCTTCGCAGAGAATTCTGTCTGGTGGTTTTACTTCTTTCTTTTTTTTCATGGCCTTTTCCCAAGTCAATCTTGGAAAACTTTTTAATTCCATTAAATGTAACTCTCATCCAAAGGGCTTAACAATCAATACTCAACCAGAGCATGAAAGGGACCAGGATTGTTCGAATAAATATGATCTTACTGGCGATACTTTTAATTCATTCTCTGGAAGGTTTCCTTTGTTTAAAAAAATAAAATAAATAAAAAAACGCCCACTGCATGTTGGCCAGTGGTAGCTGCCTGTCAATGTCTGACTATGGCGGTAGGTTCAGACTTGGAAGCACTGTAGCGTGATCCATAGCGTGACTGGGGTCAACCTGAGGGAGACAGGTGTCAGGGGGACCAACAGGTCCCATGTGGGTAGGGGTTCACCACTAATGCCCCAAGGGCTCCTTTGTGAGAAGCGACAGGAGGGGGAAAGGCAGCCTGAATGCTGATTATATCCACTTCAGTGTGCAGGGACTGTGTTGCAAGCAGCAGGTGGTCAAGAAAAAGAGGGCGTGTAATATTCTACATATTTTCATTGTTACTCCGAGAGCCGAAAAAAACCTATCGCAACATTGTGTGCACTACTTGCGTCATTTTAAACAAAGATTAAACACATCAAATGATGACTTGCTGAAACCCAAGAGACTTTTTTTTTTAGCTTAATTAGAGCAGCCATGTAGGGAGAATACAATTTGGGTGCTTATCAGCTTAATGCAGCTGGATACAGCAAATTTATCCCAGCTGCTCACATCTTCTTGATAAGGTGTTCCTCCTCGGCCAGGTACATATTCAAATAAGACACTGCGTGCATCCCAGTAAGCTGCCTGACAGATTGTTGTTGTCAACAGAGTGCAACAAACTACTCGTGAGTCATTCTTCACACCCCTTTGCACTTGCTACTCTCAAGAATGCCCCTTTATTCTCTGCCTTCCTGTGTCAAGAACTTGTTTTAACCCATCAGGAAATACTGGATTAGGCTTGAGAAGAGTTTTGATGATTTGTGCCGGTGACATTGAATAAGTGCCGCTGCAGGGTGGCACGGCACTTAGAGAGAGAAGGCTGTCTAACTGGTGGGTCACGGGTTGGAATTTCTGTAACAGCCGATGCGTCATTTGGTGTGAAAGTGTGCAACACAGTGAACCCACAGGCACTCACGAGGTGAAGGTGGGAGTGATTTCAGGGAGGCTTTAAGCCGAACAGATAGGATTTTAAGTTCTACAGACATTTTCCAAAAGGTAAAACTGCTCTGGAGGCAAAAAATGTTCTTTCTGCTTAAGTCAAACCACTATGGGTGAGGCTGCTGTGTGCTCTACATAACATTGGACTAGAGGTGGTAAAGGTATGACAAGTGAGAACGTAGACTGCATTACCTGTTTAACATATTGTCAGGTTCAGAACTGGTGTTGCTGAGTGAACCGTAAACACTTCACGGAAGGCGTTTTTCTCACATCCTGGAATGCTGGACCGTCTGGCAAAGTGAGACTACGTAATCACTTACACGGGAGAAACTATGTTTCCCTTGAAAAACAATATAAAAATAATGTAGAAAGCAATTTAGCTGTATGGGAACGTAATTTTTGGGAGACAGGGCTGATCTTTCTATACTACACTGTATGTAAAGTGACAATTCAGGTGTGCCAATCTGTTTGATTTCCTAGATGTCGATTTTTAAGAATCAAGGAATTTCCAGTGAGACCGAAATGGTGCAATGAGATCTTCATTGGGGGGGGCAGTGGCTCAGTTGGGGTGGCAGTAGTCGCTTTGCCAGAGCTTGCCCACACAGCATTCTGTGGATTGGAGAAACGCATGCTCTGGT
>NC_045754.1:5251283-5251432 GCF_008692095.1 Etheostoma spectabile
TTTGTCACTTTTTTGCCATTTTCAACACCACGTAACACTAACTTATTAACTTTAGTTTTACAGTTATTTTTGGACTTCATAGTCAACAAACCTCATTTCTAGGAAATTATACCTAATGTTTGAGTTAGAAAAGAAGAAATTAGGAATTA
>NC_045754.1:5251442-5255868 GCF_008692095.1 Etheostoma spectabile
TAAAATTAAAGGAATGGATGTTGATGGATAATCACAGACTGGAATTAGTCAACCTGTACTCAATACTATTTCAAAACCACTTCAGTGTTTGTTTTTTTAAATGCTATAAAATTGAATAAGACGCCCCAAAATTAATGAAAGAAGAGATCTGTACTTGCCAAAGAGCGTTGTGTGGAATCAATCATGTGTTTTGGGGGGGAATTAAAAAGAACATTGATATAGGAAACTGAGTCAATTTGACCAGAGGACAACATGAGGGTTAAACCAATCAGAATTATCTTGGGCGGCAGTAAGCGCCGTAAAGAGCCGCTTCTGCAAAATGGTGTTTGGTGGAACATGTGTTTGTTCAAAAAGTTATTTTAGTCTTGCAACAGAAAACTCAGATTGGACAGATAGTCTAGGAAACTCAGGATGGGGTGACAGTAGCTTGTATATATTTAAATATTGGTTCTTATATTCTTATATTTTATTCTTATATTTTGTTATTATTATTATTTCATGTATATTGTATGTATGTATATTTTGTGTGCTGCTGTAACACTGTAATTTCCCATTTTTTGGGGATCAATAAATATCTACCTACCTACCTAGCTCAGTCCAAAGGGTTGGTAGTTTAAGTCCCCGAATGTACGATGGCTGGCGAGGTGCCATTTCACCTCCAATGTGCTCTTAAGCAGGACATTAAACATTTGTGCAGGGATAGGACCTGAGCATGCATGTGTATTACAGTCCTGTGTGTTCTAAAAACAGAGTGCAAACATTTGGATTTCCCCACTGGGGATCAATAAAAAAACTATAAATAATAAAACAGACCTTTGTTATTCTGCAGAGCAACTAACTTGTGTATCCAGTTATTGTTCCATATATACACATGCTGTCCAGTGCTCACCCTTTTTTTCTCCAATCAAAAGCTTTGGAAGACATCATCCAGCTATTTGGTAGATGGTATTAGATAATATCTCCACATGATTCCAAAATAGGAGCTGGTTTATTCTCAGAAAGATCAATGGGCATGGATGTGTTTACTCTGACATGGTCTGGAAAATCACTGGGCATTCCAGAGTGTAACAGGTCACACAGAGATGAAAACAAATCATTTATATTAAAGTACAAACGTACGTAGAAAATGTTAGATACCAGTGGAAAGCTTGGTGGCAGTCACAATAGTATTGAAAAAATGGATTGAAAATGTTCAAGTGTGGTGGAGTGGCATGTTATCATTGCTATTTCATATTCCATTACCATTTCACATTATGCCTGCTTGTTATTTATTAACTCTTGGGTACAGCAGTGCCACTAGTAGTTGCAGCTTGAGCCGAGTTACACTTTTATCCCCAAGGCAAGTGTGAAATAACTCTGAAATATCCACTCAGAGGGGAAGGTGAGGGAAATGAAAAAGATGGCACCTACAACTCTTTTACACTTATTGGGCATTGAGTTGAATTTTGGCTTCAAGATGGATGAGATTGAAAAGAGAGTTGATTTGAATTTTGCTGTATGTAATCTCTGAATTAAAAAGCATTTTTGTGTTTTTTTGTGATGTTCATGGCACTGCCCATGTAATTGTGCTGACTACAGTGAGTAAAGTATTGACTGTGAGGACCAAACAACTTGAAATATTTGTCTTTATGCCCACAAAAACAACTATAATTATCGTTTATGAACTGATTATTAAATACACTTTATCAAAACTGAACACTAATTCCAATTATGTCTTGGGCGTGAGTTTTGGCTTCATATTTATGTCCCCATTCTGATTATGCAGCAGAAGTCAAGATAAATGTATACCAAAATGTAACAGTAAGTTTTTAGGGCCTTTCAGTACAACCCATTTGGCAGATCTAAAAACAACTTCTTTTCAGAGCTACAGCACACGATCCGTTTATTCTTAGAGCCTCTTTTTGTACAGGCAACAATCTACCATGACGGCAAATTTGAGATTTGCTCTGCAAGTCTGGCCAAGAGCCCATTCAAGCCCATTTCAAATTTTTTCAAGTTGAAGCACCAATCACGATGTCGATAGCGCAGCAACAGCACTCAGCTTTCTGTTAACATTCAACACGACGGCCACCAAAACGCAGCAACCCGTTGATGCGGGTGTCACCGCTACGTCACCTGGATCGTTGGTCTGATTGGTTGAAGGACTATCCAATTGCGCCCAGAGGCATTTTTTTAGCGCTGTCCAGTGGTAACGCCTCTTTGGAAATGGGCTGTGAATGCACCTTCCCCGGACACACTCCCAGTTACAGCTGAGAAGGCTCTGGTGTCGACCAGGCTAGCAGTATAGAGCTGTCATGCTACTTTTGCCTCTGCGACTGACAGAATAAAGTCATTATTTGCACTACAGGAAAGCGCTTGCTAGAGAAACATGTCAGAGAATCAATCCAAACTATTTTAAGAGGTCCACTATTGATTGTTCTTTTTTTGTGTTTTTTCATAATTTATGGTCTGCATTTTTGCTGTGGCTCCCAAAACATTGTTCATTGCATTTGTCCTCACACGGAAAAGCACTTTCAAGCACTTCGGCACCCACTTCTTTCCTTCCTTCAGCAATGAGAGACAAGTTGTGACACATACATCGATATAAAGAATCTGTTGGAAATTAGCCTACCTACAGCCCAATTCAATTAGATGTATCAAGCTAAGTCACATTCTGTAAAAATCAGCATGTGTTTCACATTAAGTGATTGCAAGCCCTATGCATCGAGCGAATATTTCTTTTAACAAATAGCAGTGTGAGCAGAGTTTGTCGTCTTTTTAAATACAGCGGGGGACATTTGCACAGGCATGTCCCTGGATTACAATGATACACGTGAAAATAATTCAATCATCCAGATTGATAAGCATCTGCCCTTCCCAGGGTTATATTGCTGCCATCTGGAGAGGGCCAGTACTGTGGTAGAAGAATTGCCACTGCCCAACCGAAAGTACTGATGTGACAGACTCTACAAGACAGATGAATGCTAGTGAAGATGGTTCTTGTTTCGACACCACAGCAGTGATGACTTTGGGAGTGAATTATGATGACCTCGGTTGTGGAGATGTCAGCCACACCAGCAGTGAGAGTTAAATCCTTCTCTCTTCATTCCACCGAAAGAGAAAAAAAAGTCCACTGAGAAAGTTTTATTGTATTTTTTTCTTTTTAAAGTTTATTTTTTGGGGCTGTCCCCTTATTTGACAGTGACAGTGGACAGACAGGAAAAGGGGGAGAGGAAGAGAGGGGGTGACACGCAGCCAAGGGCTGCAGGTCGGACTCAAACCCCGGCCGCTGCAGAGGACCCAGCCCACATGGGGCGCACGCCCCCACCGGGTGAGCCAGAGGTCACCCCAGAAAATGTTACTGTATTTTAAGTGGAAAGCATTAACATTCTTTGAACCTGTATGTTTGTATTTAAAACAAAACAACCAAAATGAAAACAAAACAACAGATTTTTACACTTTAGCTTTCAATATTGAGATCAAAATTCACACTTCCATATTTACCCAACGAGACAGGCTGAGAATCTTCATCTTCCTTTGTACGAAACATCCTGTGGTGAGTTCTCTAACAAAATTCGTCGAGTTACTGTATGTTGTGGAATGAAAATTGGGGACCGCCCATTTCTCCGATGCTCCATTGTTTCGACCTCTCAATAACCCAAAATTCCCTTTTGGTCCTCCAGCCCAGTAATCCACAGTCCCTTTGTTTCAAAAAAATAAACCCTCTACTTTGACATCCCATTGTTCTGACCATAGGCTGTTTAAATAGGTTAGATAGCCGACTGGTTGGGGTTAGGAATTTGACCATGAGTGGTTAAGGTTAGGGTAGCCGATTGGTTAGGGGGGATAGGACCTGTACAAATAGGGATACATCACGGGGAAATTTGGGACACTAAACCGCACGCAAACCGGTGCAGAGACTGTGTGAATTAGGCTAGATACTGTATGTCCTGGAGCTTCAGGGAACGTAGGACCCAAGGGCAAGACACACGCGTAAGCTCAGGGATTTATTATAATATGTATAAATCAGACTAACAAAAGGTCCTGGAACAGCAGGCAAAAAACAAAAATAAAGGAACAGAAAGAATCCAAAACAGGAACAGGCAAAACATCAGGAACACCGAGACCAACAGGGTAGACGACACACATCATGATACAAGGATCTGACCACAGACATTAAATACAAGAAACACAAGGGATGGGAACAGGTGAATCACAAGGGCGGGAAAAGTAAAACAAGACTATCAAAATAAAACAGGAAACAGAACATAAATAATCATAACAAGATAAATATTTAAATGTGTTAATAAGATAGAGAAAAGTAACTTTGCTTGTTATTGCTGATTCAGATTTTAAATTATGGGAGGTGATCCACATAACCCCAGCTATACGGTCGGAAACAACGGGATGTCGGAGCAGAGAGTTTATTTTTTCAAAATAAAGGGAC
>NC_045754.1:5255883-5259167 GCF_008692095.1 Etheostoma spectabile
TGGAGGACCAAAGGGATTTTTTCGGGTTATTGAGAGGTCGGAACAATGGAGCGTCGGAGAAATGACATGGCACCATGAAAATTTACATTTAATGATTCCTCTGTCTCATTTTCTGTGTATAAAAATAGAGAGAAATGCCCTGCTGTCTAAACTAAGTGAGTTTGGTGAAAAAAAAACATGACATTTAGAAAAACGTTTTTACTGTAAACATGGCAATCATTTCTGTTTTATCCACATGTATTTAATTTTACTACATTTTTATAGATTTTTTTGCATACTTTTATTTTGTACGTCTACATTAGCGTAGGTACTTTGGTTGTAGTTTTTATATAAGCTGGTACAGGATTCTAACGCATCCTCACATGTATTTTTCTATTTGTATTAATGTATTTAGTTTTTGTATGTTCTGTGCAACAAATGAACTAACCTTGCGGTGGAACTCACTGGTGATTGTCTCAGTTTTTTTTTGTTTTGTTGTTTTATCCAAGACATTTAAGAGGTCTTGTTTGTGATTAGATCTTCTCTATCTGTGTGTGTGGGGATATATTTATATATATATATACTGTCACTCTCTAAAGACAAATTACTGTGTCATTAAATATTCCAAAAGGCTGACCTTTTTTTTTGCTGACAAGTAAAACGAGCTGTGTGTCACACCGAGTGCTGTGTTTCTCATTAGTATTTGTTTTGCATGGATTCCCGAGACCTGTTGCCGACTCGGAGCCTGGGGGAAGCTTCGGCGCTGCTATATTTTTCTCAGATTTTACACTTCACTTGGCTGTACAGCTAACAGCAAGATATAACAACACATTTATCTAAGGCCTGGGAGTCTGGTTCGTACCTATCATTTTATCCTCAACGGACAACAAACACATGAGGGAACGCCTCGATAATTAAGATATAAATTGTTCTGGCAAGAGACCACATGAGAAGAAGAGACAAACTATCAAAGACCACAGTGTGTGTTTTAGGCCGGATATCAGTAAATCATGTGGGACCAAATAGAAATGAAGATTAATGGATGATTAATGGCTGTCCGCAGTGAGGGAGCTGACTGTTTGGTGGGGCATGTAAGACGGGTTAAAGGATGAAGGAGAGGACCAGGTGGCGCTTAGGCACTGAGGCCCGTAACAGCCCTCTCTCTCTCTGGCCGCAGCGGTGCAGCATCATTCTGATTAGTGTTCCGAAGGGCCACTCGCTCTGAGATGAAGAAAAATTAGAATTATCTGTTTCACCGCCAACACAGTTTCACTCCCAGCAAATCAAAAGCTGATGCTTGGTCAGGTGCCTTCGGCGTTCGGGACCGACTACTCTCAGTTTGCCAGACCATCCTCCATGGTACTGTGGAGGAGGGTCTGGCTAGTCTACTCAGCATTCTGGGATGGAATAAAAACACACTCGGGTTTTTTATTTTCATTTCTCCCAGGCGAAAAGAGCGGGATATAGCGGAATTTCCGGGAGCACCAGAGCAAAACCGAAAGTGGAACGTCGTGGATAAAGACTGACGAAACAAATCTTCTTTAGCATCTTAGCAAGGGGCTTTAAACTAATTTCTGTAGCCATGTTTCCATCCACACATTTATATCCAAATAAATGATATTGAATGAAAAATGCCTTTTGGAAAACAGTAAAATTCAACGGAATTTCATGACTATCAACTCAAAGGAAATACGTTCGGTCTCATCGGATTTTTATCTTGATCGATATACGGCTTATGCGATGGAAACGTAATTTGCCAACTAAAAAAATGTATTGCAATTAAGTTTTAGGTCATTTTATGGTTGCAACCCGCCACAAAAACAAAGAAGAAGAAGTTTTAGTTAATTTCCACGCAGTATTTCCGCTCTGTTTGCACACGTGGCGGGTGTCAACAGAGACAGATGGAAGTGGACGGACGAGGAGACGAGAGACTTTTTGAATTTAATTTACGAGCAAAATATATAACGGCTGTTTCATATAGCAAAAATCTATCTATAGCTGGCACATAAGCACTATTACTTACAACTTGTGCAATATTGATCATGTGTTGGTGTCTTCTTAGGCGTCATTGGGGTCTTTCCGGTGCGGCCCATGCAGAAGCTATAGCGTGATTTTTGCATCAGAATCTAACGCTGAGAGCCACTGACCAAGCGTTGGGAGTTAGAACGAGTTGTCTCCACATGTAAATTCCATATGGCCGCAGTCCTATCTTTTAGTGTTATTGAACTTTTTTGGGCCTGCAGCATAGCGAGGGTTTGCCTTAAAGTTCTGTCTTTGGATTTGTTTAGATTGCCCAAAAAAACATTCCCACTGTGGTTTAGGCGTTGGAGAGCTATGCCCATCGATAACCCTCACAACTCTTACAAGGGTTTTGAGACAAGATGAGGAAAAACTATTGCCGTATTGATTGTTTTCTCTCCATACTTATATCATATTTCATTTTCTCTCGCATTTCCACAGTTCATATTCCTACCACAGAATGACAGATTGTATGGGGTTTCTTTTTTTCTCTCTCACACTGAAGTCAAGCAGAGCAGCAAAAAAATAGGAAAAAATAAAGACAGTTCATGATATCAGTCATTGTGAATCACAGCTTCTAAGCATATCCACTGAATATCAGCCCTCAAATGTTGAAGTCTCTTCACAGGCAATAAATATTTCTGGAAAGTGCTCAGCATCTCCCTTTCGGCGAACATATCTTTCTTTTTTTTCGCCAAATAAAGCTATCACACTCTATTTCTTCTGGCAATTTCTTCTTCCAGTCAGTATTTTGTGCTGGATATGCCAACAGTAAATACTATTATTGGCCAACACAGTGTTAGCGGCATTTGGGCTGAAGTGCAGTGCAGCCATGGTAAAAGTGTTTACATTTCTTTGATGAATCAACCATAACCATGACTCAAATGTAAGTAGATTGGGGTTTACAAATGTTTCTTGGAGGCTAAACTGATCTAACGGCAGAAATAATCTCACTGGGTGACTTTAAACACTGAGCCAAAGAACCACAAATGACCTGGGTAAATACCATAAGACAGAAAACATACAAACTGCTGAAATGACTACCCGACTTAAAGAGTAAAAAAGAAAAAAGCTAAATAATCCGAGCTCTAACTACCAATAACTCCTGGTATCTTTTTATACATTTCTTATTGCCCTAACCAATCAGAGGCAGGTGCCGCATTCATCCTGTGATGTCATTTTCAAATGTAAATGGACCGTATTCAAGGTAGACAGTATACCACTTTTACAGAGTACAGGCATCATTCAGCATTCACACACATTCATACACTGTGGCCGAGGCTGCC
>NC_045754.1:5259177-5308662 GCF_008692095.1 Etheostoma spectabile
AAGGTACCACCTGCTCATCAGATAAACACTCACACACATTCAAACACCGATGGCGCAGCATCGGGAGCAGTTTGGGGCCCAGTGTCTTGTCCAAGGACACTTGGACATGGGACTGCAGGGCCGGGGATCGAATCACCAACATTGCCTTGAAAATGTGGTTTCTCTATAACCTAATATACAATATTCATGACTCAAAATGCAAAAAAGGAAGGTTTTATTTAGGAAGACAGCAACATTAAAAAGAATATAGACAATCTGCTTCATCAGGACTGTGCGGGTGTGCTAAAATCAGTTGAATGGCCTATAAAATGTCAGAAAATGGCAAACAATGTGTGGTCCCCAAAGCCCAAGATAACGTCCTCAAAGGTCTTGTTTTGTCCACAACTGAAAGGTATTCAGTTTACTGTCAGAGAAGAATAAAGAAACCTAAACATTTTAAAATATAAATGTGCCCTGCCATAGGTATTTCATTACATTGTAAAAAATTTTGTGGAAACAATGCCTTGGTTGCCTTGTTTCAAACGGTTCTAACGTGATATAGAAAGTCTTCAGGAAGACTCAGCTCCATTTCTGCCAATTCTCATTCAAATTCAATGAGCTAAGCTGCTTGACTCTGATTGGCTAACAGCTAGCCAATGAGAGCCTGGCTATCAGCATCCTTTACCCAGCGCAACTGGGCAAGATCATGAATAGTAATGAGCTCAGGCAACATGACATCAGACTGACCAGCTGTTGTGATTGGCCTGATTTCTCCTCTTATTTCTTTCCAGTGTCTAGAGCTGACAGAGGAGGTAGCAGTTCATTTCCCCATTCACCACATAACACAAACACATATGGACCTGACATATTAAAAAAAAAAAAAAAAAAAAAAAAAAAAAAAACGGTTTTGTGTGGCAGGGCACCTTTAAGAAGCTGCAATCAGATACTTCACTCAGTTGTACATGTGAGTGATCTGAGTAATTATACCTCGTCTTGATCATTGTTGCACAAAAGGTAGCCTGAAACAACTCTGTGTCCTAGAAATAATATTTATTCAGTAATTTGGAAAAGATAATACATTTTGAAGCCGGTCTGATTGCGTTTTTCTATCATCCCAATAAAGAAATGTTATTCATTAGGGTATCCCAAAAACATTGATACAGATCGTATTAGTAAAATTAGTAAAATTTGTCAATTTATTTGATTTCTTCACCAACAACATTATTTGAGCTGGCAATAAAATATCTGCTTTTTGTGTTAGAAAACTAAATATTATTTACAAAAACTAACAGTTTACAGCAGTAAGAGGAAGTCCATACTATGTAGCCAAACACTTCTGATACTACATAGTCAATCTAGATTAGCTAGCATAGTGGGCCATCCAAGTTCATTTCATGGTAACCAACAGCTGCCTAGTGTAGCAAAAACTGTCAGCAAGTCTGCTGATTGTATAATAGAAGGCCTTCAATACACCATTTTATTGCCAGTACCCTCTTAACATAGTCTTTTTTTTTTTTTTACCTGTGTTCAAATGGATGTTTTACTCAACCAGGTTGCTTCTGAGAAATGTTGCTATAACGTAAGCCTGTGACAAGAAGACTGTGAAGAATGTTATTACTCTGTTTCTGACCCATCAAACATACAAAAGGTGCTCTGGAGTATTTGAGGCATTCATTTCATTTGTGTTTGGGATTCTCACAATAATAGGTTGCTTCTGCAGTAAACTTCCCACTCAATTGATAGTTACAGCCGGGGGTAAACGTGGCAGCGATACAGGCACTGCATGGGGTGAGTGATGAGTGATACCTAACTGGCAACCCGCAACTAGTGTGTGTGTGTGTGTGTGTGTGTGTGTGTGTGTGTGTGTGTGTGTGTGTTGTGTTGTGTGTATTGTGTGGGTGTAAGTGAGAAATATCTTTTGAAATGAGTGTATAAACTGCCTTTTGAAAATATTTATATATATTATATTATAATAATATATAATATATATCTAATATCTATATATATAAACAGTATATATAAAAAAATTTATCATGTACAAATTATGCCGGATGAAGTTTCAATTTCAGTGTTCAAACTGGATGTTAGTTTCAACATGGAGCCTAACAATACATTGACTAATTATTTTAGCCTGGTATCCCCTGTTGCCAACCAAATGTACAGTATGTGTTAAAAATAATGATAAAAAAGTCTTGACTATTCATCAGTCTGGAGTGATTGGGTATATAGAGGCAAAGGAAATTGAACATGGCCCATCAGTATTGTAGCGTAACCTACTGTACTGTCCAAAATCCAAATTCCTGAATGGATTTGATCAACAACAGTCAGCAGCAATTATATGTTAGGAAGCAAAGAGCACCATAGCAGGCAAACAATGACCCAGAAAAGTAGCAAATCAGTATTAATGACCAAATTCTCAAAGATTTTGCAGACCACTCTGGCTTGATGCTAAATAGCTAAAATCTGACAACTGACAAACTACACCAGAACATAACACCCTTCCTTCAAGAGTTTGGAATGGATTTGCTGCCACTCAAACACAAGGGCAAAGCCATTTGCTCTCTGCGCAAAAAGCACAGCGCAGTGCAGGTATTCGTTTTCAGTTTCCCGTTGCATGGTAATGACATGCTGTTCTGATCTCATTGGTTGCGCTTGAATCATCAGGGGTGGCGCAGCGCAGAGTTGGGTGCCACCACCCCTCCCCATGGGAAATCAAAGGAAAGGCCGGCGCAAAGCGGTTTTGCCGCCTTTCATGTGTAGGCGGCTTTAGTGAGTTCAGGAGCTGATACTGTGTGATGAGACCTTACTCCCACTTATTTCAGATGGGTTGTATGGGGTTGACTTTAGTACTGTAAGCAGGCCAGTCAAGTTTGTTCACACCAAACTGGGAAAACCATTTCTTTATAGACCTGGCCTTGTGCAAACTGTCGCCAAAAAGTTTAACATTGTATAATGACAAATTTACATTTTCCTAAATTGGAACTAAAGGACTTTGCACAAACAATGAAAAGTAATTTTTTTTACTGAAACATGGGATAAACCCCACATTATCACCCATGCTGTAATTATTTATAAAATAAGGCAACCATTCTATCAATATGGCAAAGAAAATGTGATGTTGTCTGGTGGCCCAGCCTGGCAACCATTTATAAAACTGCATGTCAGGCCCTGGAGGCTTACATTATTAGCTGAGACAGCAGCTTGGCTGCACCGTTAACTGGAAGGACAAGGACAACTGACAGAAAGCCAAAAATGCTTCAAATCAATTGAAAGTCAAAGGGATATACAGTACCATAACAAAAATATGTGAAAAAGTGGGCAATTTTGCCACCCTATGCAAATGTGTCCTTTTAGTATTGCTACCTAATGACTTTCCCATCCAATTTCACATGTGCAATTCCTACTCAAGCTGTCAGTAACCAAGAAATAGAAATTAAAAGCTGTGCAGACAAACCAACAGGCCAGATAATTCGGAGAGCTGCCCTATAGCAGAACAGTTGGGGTGCTATCAATTAATGACATGCCAACAATTGTTTTGTCGTGAATAATTTATGTCAGAGCAGTAATAAATAATGAGCCTGTTGCATTGAGAAAACTCATAGCTCAAGAGTCCTTTGCCCCACGCTTTTTGGGGTTTTTAACCTCCAGACGGTGTCATTTCTCTCTGACCAGTGGGAGTGTGTCAGTTACTGAAGGAACAAGATCCCCAAACAAAGGGATATTAAGGACTTGAGAGACAAGGCAGGAGAGATGAGGAGCACAGTGGCAGGATTGTGTTTGCAGAAGATTAAGGCCCTTCAGGATGGAAGAATGATGGATGGACAAGAGCCATTCATCCATCAGGGCCTGTATACATCACCTTTAAACAGGCCAACCATGCCAAGTCTTCTTCTCCCTGTACTCCCTTAAAGGGGCCAGCTGCTGGGCTGACCTGAGCTTCATACCGGTTCCAATCGTTGCCATGATGGATCGCACGGGAGAGCATATATGTAAGTGACAAGAGAGACTTATGGAGCCATTTGCCAAAGCCCTTATCCACTTGTCATGGTTTTTGTTTCCTGCTGAATCTGCGTGTTCTTGCTGCAGTTGGGACCTGTCATTTGCCTTGAAACGTTAACCCACATACTGTACATCATTTGTAAATGACATGAAGCTGTAAACATGTCAGGATTTAACGGCCCATTGTCTATTTGGTTTGAATGAGGCCCAAATGAGACATAGCTGGCTGCTTCCTTCCGTCCTGGCTTTCTAACCATCATCAACACTGAGGCTCTTTTATCCGATGCTTACTCTTTCATTTCATGGGTCCTCTGTTTGAAACATGAAGCACGTTTCCAAACACAATGCTCCACTGTAGGAATTCAAATTGGACTGCTGAATAGCTCCCACCAGCTCACAAAGAGGCACCCTTATTTTTGAATCTGAAGCGGATTTTTATTAAAAATCCCAGACTCATAAAAATTCCTTTTGAGGATGGTTTATAGCATTTCTCCATATTTATAATGATCACTTTTACCCCTGTTTTAAAGTCATATTTCAAATGCAGTTTGAAGTCTGGGTTTCTGTGGCAATACAGCATTTCATGGTTCTATTCATACTACAGAATGGCGTCTAAAACTCGGACTTGTCAAATCAAATCTAGAAAAATATATCTCGACAAATGTTTTCTGAGTACTAACAATGAGCCTACATGTACAACAGTTTATCACATTTAGTTTACTTTAAAATATTTTCCTTGAAGTGGAGATGTTTCTTTGAACGTCTACAGTACATGGACAGAAACAGCTCTAGTGTCTACTACTCTGTTGGTTAAACCCAAGAGCTGGAAGGAGTCAAATTCTCTCATCTTCATCTATCCCAGCAACACGATTTTCCCCGTCTCAGATTGTTATTATAAAGATATCAACAGTTCTGTCTCAAGTACAGAATATAACTGGAAAAGCTCTAAAGGAAATAAGCCTGTATTATTTTGATTATATCATGAATCCTTACCTTTACCTTTCCAGTAACGGCTGACATATTATCAGATCAAAAATACATTCCTTTATTTCCTTCTTGCAGTAATAATCTCATAACCAGTATAAGTTAGTCCTCTATTGGCCACAGAGCAGCTTTATTGGAGAAGTTGCAATACAAAGCACCTTTCTCAGGGGCCTTTCAACCAGCCTGGAAGAGGGCTCTGCAATGCAATCAGATTTCTAGTAATTACAATTATTTTTCTTTAATAGCGTGAAGATTTCATCATGTCGCTGTGATATGCCACAAAAGGCACAAACATGTCAGTGACATGGGTAAATTGTAGCACTTGATGGGTAAATTTATAGTCTTCATGGTGTACAACTTTGCTATTGCTATAAAATCCAGATCATTTCATTTTCATCATTTGATGGCAAGATATGACATGTTGGCAGTTTTTCTTGTGATATGGCTCATCAAGTGCAAATAGTAAATGGAATGTAGCCTTTGCTGCCATTTAACTATGAATCTGTATCGATCCCTGAGGGGGAATTCGATTTGTGAATATATGGAAATATATTGTGTTTTCGTCTTGAATCCTTTTTTTTTATTAAGAGTATCATTCACTGCACTAATTTGAAATTATACCGTGTAAACAGACATGGTATCAAGATCAGATGGTAGGATACAAAAAGTGGCTATGTGTTTGTCTCTGTCTGTTTCTGCATGTGTTGTTTTGTCTCCCGTCCTTCCAGCTTTCCTTCTGTTTTTTTTGTGGCTCTGGGATGTTTTCCATGTCTCACTGTATTTTTGGTAATATTTTGTATGTGTTAATTTATGAATATAAAACAATAATAATGATGAGGTCATAAGGGGAAAGGTTACCTCCCCTTTCTCTGCTTTGCCTGCCCAGAGAATTTGGCCCACCCATGAGAGAGAGACATCATGGCTTTCAAACAAGCAAAGTGGCAGTTGGTCAAGGCCACACCCCCAGCCTTCACCTTGCCCCCCCCCCCTTTGCCTCCTCAAGAGCTACAGACTCAGAAATGGCATATCCTAAGGAAATCTCATTGTAGGACTGGCTCTAGTGGCTGGAATTCTGCACCAAGGCTGAATTTGGGAAAGAGACTTAAGATATGGTATTATTGGTATTATAGTAGTATTATAAGGTATATATAAAAGCATCCAAAGAGCACCATATCATAGGACCTTTAATGCAAATCACAATTCTTCTTCACCCTCGGAAGTTTGTTTTATTCTGGCTTTGCGGGAGCCAATCTTCTTTAAGACGCTCACTAGCTTGCTGTGAATTCTCACACTTTGGGCTCAACCAAAGATTACACGTAAAGTTTGCAGAGCATGTGTGGTCTGCAGATGTTGCTCAGACAGCCCATGTTGCTGATACCTGTACGCCCTATAAATAATTAAAAAGCTAAAACGTTGGGCTTCTGTTGAGTTGAGTTGCTGAAATGGTTCCATACCCTCTTCTGCTGCAAAGGGGAATGGCACAGCCTATCAAGCATGTGCGTCAGCAATAAATTCATATCGTGCGACGATTGAAGGCCATCTACTTCTGACGTCTCCTCTGGAAGCGGTTAGGAGGGAATGTTCAGGCCGATTTAAATGTCGTTGTCAATCAAGACAGCCTTGCTGCCGGCTTTGACTTTGACTCAGGGGATCTGTGATTTGCTCTGTAGGTCCACCTCTGCTGAATGCCTGTGAATATTAGGAGGTCAAGGATGGCAATATGCATTTTAACCCCCACATGAAGAGGTATGGGAGAGGATTCACTTGTATTAAATACATGCTACTGGGGTGCCCAGATAGCTCAGCTGGTATAGTGGGTGTCCATGTATGGAGGTTTACTCCTTGATGCAGCGGGCCCTGGTTCGACTCCGACCTCTGGTCCTTTGTTGAATGTCGTTCCCCCCCTCTCTCTTTTTCTTTTTTCATGTCTTCACCTGTCAAAAATAAATGCCCAAAAAATAATCTTTAAAAAAAATACATGAAATTGTTGCATCACTGTTGAGGAGATACGTGCAATATTATCATGGTCAAAACCCTGCCTGTTCTTTAGGTTTTACAGTACTGCCAGACTGATTGGACAAGTATACGCAACAAGGCTCATAAGGTGAACACCGGGAGAGCTGCCTGGGCTGCCAAGACCTTCTCTTTAGCACAAAAGGTATAGTATATGTAGGGAATGAAAGGTGACAATGCCTCGAGTCATATTCACAGTAAGAGGTCTAGATAGAGAATTCAAAACCTTAACTTCCAGAACCCTGTTTGAGGGTTAAAAGTGTGTGTGAAGGAGGATAAAACACACCAGGAGTCTCTGAAAAAGAGTTCTAGGATTATCCAGGGACAGAATCACGTGTAACTTTTAATTTATAACAAGCATCATTTTATTATTTGACCATAGGGTTCCATGGGTTTTATTTATGGAGTTTTTTCTTCGTTGTTGTTGGTATAAATTAGAACTGCACAAATGTGTCCTCTCTCCCAATGGATTTTCAGCTGCTTTGCAACACTCACAAAAGAGATACAGGAGTGACAAATGAAAATGTCCTTCTGTCATAGTTTTGTTACTGATTACTTTGGTAGTTCCACAAGTTGTTGCCCCAGTAAGTTGGCACGCCTTCTACGACATGTTGATACAAATCTGTTCACTAGATCAATCCATCAACTAAATAGCGAAAACCATAAGGACACTTAAAGCAAGAATCTCAGGTCTGAGGGGGGAAAAAAGAGTCTGGAGTTGCTAATGACAATCATGAGAGCAATCACGACTTTGGATTCCAGATGTGAGTTTCTTGTAGTTGCTGTTTTGTTGCCAAATTTCAAGTTTTAAATCTCTGTCAAACGAAAGTCCAAACAAGCAGCTTGTTCACACCTGCTATCTCAGATGAAAAAGTTAAAGCAGATTTGACTTAGCGGTGATAAAAGTAAAGTTTTCATTTGAGTTTATTCATTGTGAGAGCTTCATATTATTCATTTGTATTGTATAATGAAGGTGTCTCAGGTGAAATTACTAGGCAAAATGAAATGTATGTATGATAATGCTCGGCAAAACTTTAAAATGATAAGGACTCAAAGTGAAGTTAAAACCTGCATTTGTTGTTGACAAAATGTTTTTGTATCCACTTTGGTAGGAGAAGCTCAGACACTTTTTTTCTACAAAAAAAACATAATACAGTGTTGGTAATTTAAACGTGTACATGTTGGGATAAAGTCAAAATCTGAAGAAAAATTAATCCCCAAAAAAGTGGCGGAACTGAAATGTTAATTGGGTGAAAAATAAAGCCACAGGGTTCTATGAGCCGAGCAGCGCCTATCACAAAGACTGCTCAATCAAAGCACTTGGCACGTAACGGAGGTGGATTTATGGATTATTATTGTTTGTACTCACTGTCCAGGAGAGATCCTAAAGAAAAGCAATAGTTGCATCTCTGGAGTGCCAATAACCTGGTGATATGGATCTGTGGTATCATGACTGCCGCTGGAAAGGATTATAAAGCATCATACTTGCACTAATGACCTAATTATGAATCCGCAGCACTGGAGGATTCTCACCATCATTTAAAAGTTAATCTCACTTTTTTTTTTTTTTTTTTTATTCATTTGCCGGAGTAGTAGGGATATTTAAATCCAATTCACACAGGAGGTTCCATATTTAATTTCATAGTTTACTGAAATGTATCAGGCACAGTCTCTGGGATTTAAAAGTGCCTCAAAATTCCACCGAACTGTAACATTTGCTGCTCTTCAGGAAAAAGTAAGCCATCTAATACAGAGGGGAGCTGTGGAGCAGAAGAGCAAATGAAATAAGAAAAAAAGGGTTGAAATATAACTTGACAACAAAAGCTTGGTAATTCCTTTTAAGAGGGCAGAAATAGCTTTTAGATTGATAACAATCTGCAGATTAAAGTCCTAGCATCCCTATGGATCCTGATATTCTTATATATGAGGCAGTCCAATGCAGCTCAGGCAGACAGGAAGTTAGAACTGCGGCATTAAGGTAATAATAATCATCCCACTTTGAGGAATAACCGTTATTAACAGGGCAATGTACCCGTCCGGACTCCATATCACAGCAGAGGGGAGACGTGCACCGAGACAGGATATCCCCCTGTGCCATCAAACCCATATCAAGGACACAGTAAGGGCGGAGAAATTTCTCTACCTGCTGACAAAGGGGAAAAGATGATCACTCTAAATGCCCGGCACTAAATCTTTCACACTTGTCAAGTCCACTTTGTTCCTGCTGCCAGAGTTGACCCCTCTCTCTCCATCAGCAGGGACCTGGCCTTGGTCGACAGGGAGGACGAGGGGGAGAAGTAAGGCCAAGACACTGGCTAAATTTATAACGCACGTTTATGCCTCATGCCCTCAAATCATCCAAACATATTGTAGCGCTCTGTTAAGGACACACACACACCCACACCCACGTTATTAGGCATGATACAGTCCAGAAACCAATAAAGGGCTCTTGAAGGGCTCCAAGCTGTTGTGTTATGTTGCTAAATTTAACAAGGAAGGATGTGAGGTATATAGTTGCATACAACATTTTTTTACATACAGTAGGATGTATTTCATACTTGAGGTACTCAAACTGTATCATTATTTCATTTGTCTTTGAAGCTTCCAACCTGCAGATGTGTTACAATGCTGACATGTGTATAGATTTTTCGACAAGTCCGACCTTGTATCAGCAATAGTGACACATTTTTGGGTATGTTAACTTCCATTTTCTGAAATGATATCCAAACACCTATTATACACACGGGTGGCAACGTGATTGTCACGAGGTGAGATAGCTCAGACACAAGCCTCTGAAGCATGTTAGATGCCGTTTTCAGGCGTTGGTGGCAAAAAGGGCAATTTCAATTCAAATGTCTGCCGGAGAGATTCAGAAGGTGGAAGAAAAATTGCTCTGGGAAGCTTAGCTGTAAAATGCTAGGTAGGTCACGAGGAGAGTTTCCAGGTCCTGGTAACTTTGAGGAGGTCAGATAACCTTTTAAAATAATGAAATCTATCAATCATGTATGTTGCACTGTATATTTAAAAGTGAATTTAAATGACATACATTGTTGTTTTTTAATACAATTCCAGTCCTGAAGGAGCATATTATTTGGCCTAGTACAGCTACTACACAAAAGTGATTGATTACAAGTAGACCCCAGGTAAGATTTGTTTAAAGCTGCAGTGCGTAAACTCTTTTATATTAATGAACGTCCGTTACATTCAAGCCATTTCCAAATGAGTTGCTACAAAGCTAATTAAGACTGTGAGCTCCAAACAACTCTCTCTGTGTCTCTCAGCATGGCTACGTGTACAAAATGGTGTAGTCTGGCAACGTTTAAGGCGCAGATGTACTACAGTCACCACTAAGAAAGGAGCGTTCAGCTTTGAGACAAAGAGGACAATTACAATTACAGATTTTTGCCTCCTCTAAAGAGTCCATCATGTGTTTTTAATCCACTGTGCACTCCTTGATTTGACAGGTTAAGCTATTAGCAACTGCATGGAGGAGGGGCGGGGGTGGTGTGCGAACACCGCTGCAACAGTTTTGTTGTCATTACTTAGAATTCTTCATGGGGGCGACAGAAACTATGCACTATAGTTCAATTCAATTCAATTCAATTTTATTTATAGTATCAATTCATAGCAAGAGTTATCTCGAGACACTTTACAGCACTATAGCTTTCATGGGTGGATTGAATTTAAAAGGCACCCTGTTAAAGGTCCTCTAAACGATGTCATGTTGTTTTTTAAGCTGCAACATATTTTGTCACATACAGCCAACATCTCATTATCTGCTAGCTACATGTCTGTCTGATTCTGGGCTGTTTACAGAAACTGCGTTTTTTACAGTGTGTTCAGGGGACAGGCAGCTAGCGGATAGTGAGGACATGTTGGCTGTATGTGACAAAAATGTTCTAGGCTAAAAAATGACATGACATTGCTTAGAGTATCTTTAAGCTTCCATTATTTACATTAAATGTTTCTCAGCAAAATATCTGCTACACCCAACACTTTACAAATATTCCCAAAGCCACTGTTTAAGGTTTGAAAGCTGACTGTTTAACTGGCACACTGTAGCCAGTTAACAGGTTTTTTTTTCAGTTTGAAATAATGGCCAAATAAGATTTAGGGCTAGTCCACAGATACACATTAAATTTTCTTTTAAACATAGCTTTTTCTATGCATTTTGGCATTTTGTCCATATGCAATCTGTGTTTTAGATCACTGAAAACTGCAACTTTTGGCAAAATCATTACAGGGTGAAGATTTTCAGAAACTCCATTTTTAGTATTGACGTGTAGACAGGGTGAAACAGTAAAACTGTAACATCAAGGTGTGTGGTGTCATCTCTTTGTCCATGTCCCAAATGAGGCTACATTTCATGCAATTGGCAGGCGTGACCAAAATAGAGCTGATTCTAACCATGCAAAGAGGAACAGAGGCATCACAACGCTCAACGGAGCGGATAGGTTACTTTCCGGTAGTAGCTTTTTTTTTCCAGGGCTTCTGATTGGCCATCATGGCTTTGACCCTAACCCCTACAACATGGCACTGTATGCATGTTGGTTTGGCTTGCTCTTGACAGCGCTTCAAGATTATCTTTCTTTTGGTATATTTTCAGACTGGCTCATCTAAAAGTTGCCAATGTCTCGTCACTAGAATCATTCTTCCAATGAATTTTTTTCCTGCCTCATCATTAAACTCAAAAAATCTGTTAAGAGGGAAAATGGCAACCATCCACTTTGGCAACTTTTTATTGCTAGTAGGCTTACATAAGCTTACTTCAGAGGTACATTTAAAATTCAGGCATATCTGCAGCAGTGACTTTTGCAGAGAAGCAGATTCATCTTCTTTTTGCTGTGTTTGCTGTGACCACATCATGGCACAGTAAGTGATAAGCAGCATGGTGAAAGAGTAAGAGGGATTTATCTGTAGCAGTGCTGAGTGGGGAGCTGATAAAGGGGTAACCCAGATGACTTGTTTTGACAGTAAACCAGCAACGGAGGGGGAAATGTGCTAACAGCATTATGCAAAAGAGGGAAACGTTTTTTAATCAGGAATCGACAACGATGACCCACAAAATGTTGGAACCAGAATGAGTACTGTACAAGTCAGGGTAACCCAGAACAGCAAGAATACCTATAAGGTTTAGAAAATGAACAAACCTTTTTTAGATAAAGTGCAAGAATGGTTCATTCACTAGGGGGTAGGAATACCCCAGCCACCACTCGATACTCCTTTATTTACAGTGTACCCACTGGAACAATGTGTGGTGAGTAAATAATAGACAACATATGAGCACTCATAATGTATGCTACTGTATATGAACATCTTAATCTGACATTCCATTGGTGACTGCACCAATTTACTAAAGGCAAGTACAGTTTGGTACCACTTCTAGTAAGGGAGCCTTTATAAAGAGTAATGGTCTTATTAATGATTTACACAAGTTACCAACATGTTGTGAGTTAAAGCTATGGCGCGTAGTTTCTGTCGCCCCCATGATAAATTTTAAGGTATGACAACAAAACTGTGACTGCTTCCACAACCCTTCCGTGATCACGCACGCGCCCCCCACCCCTCCTCCACACAGGTGCTAGTAGCCAAGGAGGACACGGAGGATTAAAAAACATGATGGACTCTTCAGATGAGGTATTTATCTTCACTCGAGCTTCTGCGCAGGAAAGTCACCAGACGACATGATCATTGTAAGATCATAGCCATGCTTAGAAATGCAGAGAGAGTTGTGTGGAGCTGATAGTCTTAATTATCTAACTTTGTACTTACTAACTTTGTAGCTACTTATTTGGCAATGGCTTGAATATAACGGAAATTCATTCAATGTCAAAAAGTTACGCACTAAAGCTTTAAAGGTCCCAAAGCATGAACATTTTACTTTATAACATTAATATGCGTTTCCCCAGCCTGCCTATGGCCCCCCAGTGGCTAGAAATGGTGATAGGTGTAAACCGAGCCCTGGGTATCCTGCTCTGCCTTTGAAAAAAGGAAAGCTCTGATGGGCAAATCTGGTATCTTGCTCCTTATGAGATCATAAGGGGCAAGGTAACCTCCCCTTTCTCTGCTTTACCCGCCCAGAGAATTTGGCCCCCCCATGAGAGAGAGACATCATGGCTTTCAAACGAGCAAAGTGACAGTTGGTTAAGCCCCCCCCCCCTCCACCTCAAAAGCCACAGACACCAAAATGGCACATCCTAAGGAGAGCTCATTGTGGGACTGGCTCTAGTGGCTGAATTTTGCACCAAGGCTGAATTTTAGGAAGGAGACTGTTAGGGACCACTAAGGCCTATATTAAAGCATCTAAAAGCACCATGTCATGGGACCTTTAACAGCCAATAAGGAACAATGTTGTGAATATTTTAAAAACCTTTGGCTGATTTTCATCCATTCTATTTGTCAATGATACAGTTAAAAATATTGGTAACCTTTTAATACATGCTCCTGGGTTCCTCAGTTTTTAACGTTGTGCAATAAAATTTAAATAAGTTATTAATAAAGGCTATAAAAATAAATGCTTACAACTTGCTGTATGAGCACGCTGTTAGAAAACAAGCTGAAAGAATCACTACAAATTCTCTTTCCTGAATATGAACTTCTACCATCAGGAAGAAGAGTCCAACAGTCATTGTTCATCCCAATGTCCATCAAGCTGCTGAACTCCAGTAGTAAATCTCAGCACAGTAGAGCAGGGGTGCAATAAATACACCAGCACCAGCAAATATACCAGCACCGTTTGCACTTCCATTCCTTTATTTTTTATTCACTTTTATTCTTTTTAGTCACAATTCAGCCTTAGGATGTTGTGTTGTCATGTGTGTCCTTCTTGTGTGTCCTATGACGCTTTGTTGATCTCATGTTTATGTCGATTTTATGTTGATTTTAGAATGTTTTTTCGGTTACATGTTTATGTTGTAAAGAAACAGATTGTAGCACTATGTCCAAGACAAAATTCCCCTAGGGGACAATAGAGTGCATTGTATTCTATTCTATTCTTATAAATTGTGAATGAAAGGGATTTTTGGCCCAGGTGCCCAAATCTCTCCTGGTAGTGTACGTAAACGGAAGGTTCCTTCTGTGAATTGATAACACAGGGATTAGCAGCGGTAAAGCCTTGACATGAGGTATATAAGACAGCCAGGCTGCCCATGTTAATGCACTTTCCCACATTAGTTGGCATGTCACTCTATTCTAACATTATCTGTGTCCAGCTGCATCATTTTGAACAGGCGAATCACATATCTGACACCACCTCGGTTTTGCTTTTCATTCAGTTTTTCGACTAATGTGTCACATTGTTTGAATGAATTGTCAGGGCTTGCTTGCAATGCTAATCACTAATTAGGTGACAATAAAAGAAGAACTGCAGACACCGTCGGCTTAGTTCACCATCAGCCGTTGTGATGTGTGAAACATCCTCCATGCAAAGTTTGTGCGACACTCACGACTATGGTCTTCAACTGAATTAAATTCAAAGTCAAACTTAGAAATGCTGAATCGCTGTGATCAACATAAATTATTTGTTTTGCTCTGCCCAGATAAAACAGCTCTTCATTAACAATCTAAATCACAGGTGAAGTAAACAAGGGGGCGAGGTGGCGTTTATTATTTCATATCCTTTCGAATAAACTTGTTTATTTTGATATCACGCAGCATTAAGTGGTATATGGCATGCTACAAAGTACCCAGGTGATGTGCAAAGACATAACCTTGGACACGCTTCATTAGCCCTCTCTAAATGGCGTTGAGAAAAGTCTGTGTCACTTTGCCCTCTCTGAAGAACATATTCTATCCACAAACATAAACTCAATGTTACGCAGAACAGCAGTGTCTTTTTAAAAACTAAGGCATGACTTTTTTTTTGTTTTAGCTTTTTTCATAGATTTCCTTTCATATGATTACACTGCTCCCTTGTGCAGTACAGAGTATGAATATTAAAAACTCTTACCAGAGACTCCTTATCTTCCCCAGTGTATGTACAGTAAAGAAAGCACACTTTGGAAAAAAAAAAAGAAATACAACATAAGAACAAACTAAGCTTCCCACTCTAAGAAAGTTAATTGTTGACCAAGCCTAAAATTAAATGAAGATGCTCTTTATCCTTCACTTTATTTTCCAATGTTTTGTTGCTAATCTAATGGAACCACTCTCTCTGTTTTGTGTGCATTGAAATTCACGTGCTGTTCTGGTTGCCTGTGGAGCAAACTTGTTGGATCTCACAGCCTGCCCTCTCGAAATGAAAGGTGCGGAGACATCTGTTTCCACAGGCAGCAATTAAGTTACTCTAAAAGACAAACAAAACAACTCATGATGAGACACCACATACAGTACATTCATGGAAAAACAGACACAAACTCATATACCTTTGATCACTGGAAATGGATGCAAAATTATCTTTTTTTTTTGCATCTGCAAATCCCAAGTCTGGAATGATATGCTGTGCCATGGAGCTAATTATCTCTGCTCAGTAACTGCTTCAATTGCATTACTTTATCCGTCTCAACTGAAGACACAGAAATCATATGTGTGTCCCCAGGTCGTACCAGAAATAGAGCATGGCACAAGCTCTACCTGGGTCACTCTCATATTATCTGTCAGTGTAAAATAAAACCACAGCCAGAAGCCAGTTAGTTTAGTTTAGCATAAAGATTGGAAATGGAGTAAAAGACCAATCTGGATTCGTCGGAAAGAAACAAAATACATCTACCAGTATCTGTAATTTTCACTTATTAACGTGTCATAGCTCTCTAGTTTATCCTGACGAAAATGAAAGTGTAAAATCAATTTGTGATGTTAGCTTTAGACAAAGACAGGCTACCTGTTTCAACCTTTAAGAATGATTCATTGGAATTATACAGCACAAGGTTGCAAAAACAAGTTGTAGTACCTTTATGTTACACAACAAAGAAAAAAAACTGTAGTACATTTTTTGAATTTTCAACGGGAGGATTGTAAACAGCCGCAACAAAAACACTGAGAATTCTCTGGGCAGTTAACATGGCCGGCATCTTAACAATAAAAGACATAAGGGAAAAATTGTCCATCATCTTTGACTAAGTTTGAGTAAAAGTTGAGTATAAAAAAGCCGAACCCAACCAATCACCCAGTGTGGAGCTAGTGGCTGCTACAGGCTTGGTTTAGGTGTGTGATGATTGCGACTTTTAGTGCAAAACAACAATGGCGGACGTGATCGACAAATGGTTTATCCAGTCACCTGCCAGGTATGTTTTTGAAAGTGCCTGCACTTTTCCAAAACAGTTTCCAATGACGGCTTCTCAGACTGTTTGGTGTAACAAACCATCTGGCTCGCCAGGTTAGTGGGTAGATGCCGTGGGCAGTGATCGTCTCAAAGTCTGCTGCATTCAATCCAATCCCTGTGCTTTCTTCTTTGATGTTAATGAGTGTATCTCTGTCACATTCCCACTATTTCAAGATTGTAAATTTGCAAGGCAAACTCTTATTTTTTTTCTATTGTCCTTAGACGGGACAGAACAGACTGGACTTTGCAAGACATGGGAATGGGTAAATGCTATGTTGCACTCATATATGTGGCCATCACTTGTAAAGAAACAGTATATTACAGTTTAAAGGGGAGCTATTCAGTTTTGGCCATTTCTTGGCTGTTTTCTTGCTTTTTGCGCTTACAACTTCACAACAGATATTTGGAAGCACTTATCTTTACTTGTGTCTGACTCCTTGCTCAGTTAGTCTGCCGTTTCCTTTTTCTGTTCCTCCAACAATGCTTTCCAAGCTTTCTGCTTCTTTTTTGCCGGCTCAGCCATGACGATAGTGTGAAAAACTCCATCGCTACCTTGTTAGCCATTTGAATGGACGCATGTGTACAGTGCCGTGAAGCAATTCATTATATCGTGAGACCTGATATCACCCGATACTTCCTGACGCTGAGTCAGGCGACTTGCCGGCCGAAAGTTGCATAGTTGGTTTTTCTGCTCAGAGGAGTTAGGGGGAGCGAGACGACCATTCAACTCAAACGTCAAATAACCATTCCAATGACTCAAACTGTTCAATTAAGGTAAATTAAGCTAAAAAACTGCATAGTTTCCTTTTAAATTAACAGTTTGCACCAGTGCTAGTAAAATGTTTTGGCTTGACTTTAAACATAAAGTTCCAGTTAGATGATTCAACTTGAAAATATTTATAATATATTTCTCTATAGTACATAAGGAGCTTTGGAAAAAAAGGTTTCCTATGGTGTCAGGATCACTCACATATACCAATATCTATGCCAAAAGCAAAACATTTTAGGTTTTATATTGGTATAGATTGCTATAAATTGTGTTTCTGTGAACTATAAACTATAGAAAATGACAAACTGTAGGAGGGAGAACAACAGCAATGGGGATGTAAACAGTGCTTGAGTGACACATTCTTGGGACCTTGTTTCCTTACACAACAGAAACAATATTTGAGTTTGGTTATTTTTGTCAGCTTCCCCCTCTTCTTCTTTTCAGCAGATGTGATTTCTTGAAAAATAACTCAAAAAAAGCCTTCTGAAAACTTAACACACCGAAGGACACTTGGGCAGGACATACCAGTGTATTTGAGCATATTGGCGGCTGCTGTCATTGAACTGGTGACCTTTTCGTTTTTATATGGTGTCCAAAATCACTGGGCCAACCTGACAGCCATGAATGTTCCTTGGCTGGGCAGGCTTGCCTGGTGACATTCAATCAGTTCCCCAGAGATGCTTCCTTGGATCTCAGCTCTGCATTTTACAAGGTCCCACAGTCTCCGGCGGTCCACAAGCAGGTGGGGATAATAATTAAGTATGATTACTAGACATTAAACCATCCATAGAGTGGCAGCCACAGCTGCCACGGCGCTATACAGGGCTTTCATCTGACTCAACACAGCCTCATAATGGACGTCCTGTGTACAGCTCATTCAGTTATAGTCTTAATACAGACACCATTAATCTTTGCTTAGCTTGGCTGTATAGCAGAGCGTTGCCATGGACACTTAATTCATCAACGCTGTTAAAAAGTGGACAATTATCCTGTCCTCCAATCCAGGCAATGGGAGCGGATTTTGGGGAGCGCCTATCGCTACATCCAGAGATGGCAAAAATACTCTCTTAAGTAGAAATACAGATACTTGTGTTGAAAGAATACTCTGGTAACAATAGAATTACTGATTTAACTTATTTACTCAAGTAAAAGTAACAAAGTACAGGCTGGGAGATGTACTTGAAGTATAAAAATAAAAGTAGCCTTGTGAATGACAACCATTTTTTATGCAAAGCTACCTGGACCACATATGTTTCTAGAGTGCACGCTGAGAAACTTCAGTGGACATGAAAAAAGGCTCTTTCTATAACATTGCCTACATTTGAAATGGATGTCTGCCAACAGGCCTAAAACATCACATATATGGTTATGATGATTGTGACAGAGACTGGGACTCCAGGTTAATAAGATTTGGACTGAGTAGCGAGATATGAATTCAGTAGTAATTCTGTGAGAATTCACAGATCCAGTTTCTCTTTTTTAATCTTCTCCATAACATTTAATAGAATCTACATGTATGTGTGTGTGCTCAAACATGGCTTTTGGAAAGAAAATAAAGGATAAAATATGAATTACTAAACAGACAATTAAGAAGAGTTACGCAGCACATTCACCAGGACTCATTCTTGATGCCTACTATCTCAGACATCTCTCTCAGATAAGGCCGAGGATGATCGGGAATGTCTTGCTGCTTGTCTGGTGAATCTCTGGGATCTCCGTTTTCTTCATTTTCAATCATGTCGCCATCCATACTACTATGTGCTAACGTTAGCACCATCAAGCCGCAGGGATTTCCCGCAAATGAATGCAGAATGGCGCCGAATCTGTAGAGTCAGCTTAGTGGTGCGTCAAATGCAACGTACAGTATAGTCCCATCCAGTTAGATTGAATATGGTATTGATGACGCAAACAATAATAACGGTAATTCCAGTGAAATTATTTGAAAGTTGTTAGCGAGGACTAGATTGTATTTAAAGCTGATTCTGGTTTCCAACTTCACCCCAGGCGTGTCTGTTAAAACACAGATGGAGACAACTTCTCTCTAGCGAAGTTTCCATCCAATAGAAGTTCGGTAAAAAAACAACAACATGCAAATAAAGCTGGCGAAACTGTTGATGCTTCGTTAAGATCAAGCAACGTGCAACCTGCTAACAGGTGAAGAACACAAACAACAAATCACTAGCTAACTTATTTTAAATGTGCAAGAACTATAGACAAACACAACAACAGGCTTAAATGAACTGACAACATAAGTTATACAACTTACAGTTCTCAAAGACGTGTCCGCGCTATTCTCCGACATGCACTCACCATCACACCTGACAGACGACCTTTTGTACAAAACTAAAGTAATGAGCCAATTTTGTAAAATGTAAGGAGTAGAAAGTACCGATATTTGTGTTAAAATGTAAAGAGTAAAAGTAAAAAGTCACCACAAAAAAAATAGTAAAGTAAAAATATCAGAAAAATCTACTTGAGTACAGTAATGAAGTATTTGTACTTTGTTACTTCCCATCTCTGGCTACATCTTATATACAGTCTATGAAAGCTACGCAGTAAATTCAGCCGTAGTGACAACAGTTACCTACATAATGACATGAGGACAGGAAGTCCCATCAATGGAAATTTTCAGTTTATTGTGAATTATAACGCTAAGCAGGCTACGGAGTTTAGGTTGCTATGGACACAGTGTTCCAATCGTAGAGATGAAACACAGTATTTTCAATAGAATTGTTTTTAATCAATAAAATCTATTTTTAATCAATATTTTGGGTCAAAGTTTTCATTTACAGTATATGGTAAGAAGTCATATAATGAGCAGGATCATGTAGAGCGAGGAGAATTTAGAGCCAGGCGGTCATTATAGCGAACACAAAGGCAGTTATTATAGCGAATACAACCCCCAAAAGGATGATGCAGGACCCCGAAGCGAAGCAGAGATGTCCCATTTAGCCCGATTGCCAAATGCAACATCTCATTCATTATCATAATGTGACGTAATGGACAAAGCATTTATGTGTAAATTTAAGCAGCCTTATTCATTCATTTCCTCTATCAGCACGGAGTCATCTGATGTAAAGGTTCCATTAGTTTGGTCATATAATGCTGACAACAATGGACTGGTCATTTTATGTATTCATAGTTTTTCAGTGTCACTGCCATGTCTATGAAAAAGCTGTCCTTGGACACTATATGCAGCTTCATTTCAGTTCATAAAGCAAACATCTGTTATCCTTGGCCTAGGTCATGCAATTTATTTCAGGATTATTTTCAAATAATAATAAAAAAAAAAAAGCAACCCAGTAGTAAATGATCGTCCATACATGGCGAATAGGAATCTGCTAGTGTACAAAACAAGTCATATTTGAGCATGTCCATAGTGTTGAAGCAGTTTGTCAGTTCAAAAACAACATCCAGTAAACCACAGAAGGGCTGTCCAAGCCTGCCCACTGCCTGCCATCAGGGGCCACAGTAGCCAAATGGGCCAGTTTTTCCCCATAACAGGTCTATGAGGACAGAGGCTCAGTAAATGCCCTTACCCTACCATAGCCAAGTGGCTGCTGTGGATTCATAACTCTCTGCCTGTACCTTCTTTTCAATGAGGCAATCGAACAAGGGTAAATATATTTTACAACGTGAGAGCACTTCAAAACATCCAACAAAGCAAAAACATCAATGGGGCTGAGGGGCCCAACTTTTTATGTAATTCCCTTTAGGAATACAAAACCACGGTGTGTTTTTGTGGTATACCTTGACAGGCAAATGTATGCTTATTATTATAAAAGGTAATATGAGACTGAAATGCATTGTTTAGCTGCCCCCTTGGTTCATTTGAATGCATGAAGTCACTGTGGTTTGTCGGGTTGTTTCAAATTTTTTGTTACTATTATGAGTCCTTATATTAAAGATATTTATTATAAAGAGGGTTTTTAGCATCCCCATGTTGTAAATAAAGACTAACCCTACCCCTAGGTTACTTTGTCATTGATGGACTCCAACTAAGACTACAACCAAATAACACAAATATCTACTTGTCACTTTCAAATGTCTCTTTAGCAGGAATATAGCCATACTTTGGAATGTCCCATATCCCTGCAGTTCAATGCACATTTCCACTTTCTGCAACATTTCTCAACGACACTTGGCCACATTGCATTATCATGCACTACAGACACCTTTACTGATGACTTACTCCAAGGCTTTCATTAGCTATGTGCCTTTTTTCCTTTAGACAAAAAAATAATTTCCTGATCTAGTCAGCAGGCCCTGTAAAAAATGACACTGGATTATAGATGAAAGTCAACCTTACGTTTATCTATATATAGTCCTACATCCCAACTGCGTAACTGTTCACAAAAAACAAAGTGCTAGGCTCTATCAAGTAGATTAGGTTATGTTTCCAGACATATCATTAGTAAAACACACGAATACATAGCAATGGCATGGTATATTTATACTACCATGTGCTAAAAGGATTTTGATTTGAACATGAATAATTCATGTTGTGACAGTCGGAAATGTGCTGCAACTTTTGACTTATTAATTGAAGAAATTTAATGAGAAAAAACATGTAACATAGTTATATATGACAACGCAATAGGAAATGGTTATTTACTGACATCTTTCTAAATTAAATTCATAGATTTGAACGTACTGTAATTGTTAATGGCTGTCTGTTTAAAGGAGTAGTTGTCGTAGCTCTGTGATAGACGGGCGAGCACAACCATAGGTGATAATGCCTATGAATTAAGATTATAAAACAGGAGAAATCAATGAATGTGGCCTTCATTAATATTGTGTAGCAGTGTTACTTTAACTGTAAACTAATTGCTATTAGGATGTTTCTCCATCGCTACACACACTTACTAAATAATGGACCATTCTCTTTTGAGATTCTATAGAACAATGAGTCCAATAACTCCACAGTAGGACCAAATAAAAACAGACTGGAGCTAATTGCAGCTCCACTGACCTCAAGATTTATTTCAATATGTCATGAAGAAAATATAACATAACTTAATATACTGTACGCCCACCAATCAAAACATGTGAGATCTACTTCAATTTTTGAGGGAAGAACTCTCAATGTTTTTTGTTTTTTTTTAGTTATAAACTGCTTGAGTAATTTGCATGAAAAAGTCGCCAATGGACGATTTGTCATGCACTCTTATGTTGATTTTCAAAATGGATATGTAGTCCTCTGAGATGGAACACTTGTTTAATCATAATTCAGTAGCACTTTACATTCCACCACAGTAATAAGATGGTAATAGTGGGGTAACACGGTGAAAATAAATATGTAATATAGAGGTAATAACATGTAATTACCAAGGTAATATCATCAAACCATTACTAGATAACACATGTATATCTGGGTAATGGTAATGTAGTTATGTTAATATTGTAATAACATGATAATAATGGAATAATATATGTTGATGTGCGTACAGCATTATAGCTACTATCAGCATAATACCTTCCAAATTAGATACAACTTATTGAATTGGTAATTACCATAATATATTGCTAAAATTCATCCACCCTTTATGTTCTAAATATTTCCCTTTTGTTTCAAGGTAATACTTTACAAATGATATGTTTATTCTTGTGACTTGAAACTGCCTGTTTCTATTTTATTATTTCCAGGGAATATCTACACCTCTGTTATTGTAATATCACCATGTAATTAAATAGAAACAGGCAGTTTTGCATTTTGCACCATTGATTCATGGTTGTGTTGTTACACAGAATCTACTAGATGTATTTCCAGGTAAGAGGTCGCAAGAATAAACATAGAATTTTTAAAGTATTACCTTAAAACAAAAGGGAAATATTTGGAACATAAAGGGTGGATGAATTTCAGTATTATAATATGGTATGTTACCAATTTTAAATTCCAATATGTTTATTAAATGTAGAAAGTATTATGCTAATAGCCTATAATAGTGTGAAAACATCAACTTATTACCCTATTATTGTCATGTTATTAAAATATTAACATAACTATATTACCATTACCCCGACATACATATGATCATCATCAAACCCTTCCTGGTTATTACCTTGATAATTGCATGTTATTATATCTGTTACCTTTTAATCACCTTATCACCCAAGTATTACATCTTATTACAGTGATGCATTACCCAGGTATTACCTTGGTAATGACATGTTATTACCTATATATTACTTCTTAATTCTCACACTGTTAACCCACTATTACCATCTTATTACCATCTTATTACCATGGTGGAATCTAAAGTGCTACCCATAATTCAGTTCATACATCAAGTCCAAATGCATTTTAAAGCAGAACTCAAATGCAAAATGCAGCTTTTAGAAGGAGACACAGGCATTGACCTACAGTAACATGTGGCCGGCACAGCTTGATAACACTAAATTAATCTGCACAACACCACCAGCACTCCCAAATTGCTCAAAGGACTTCTGAAGAACTGGCTAAATCACTTTTACTGAGAGATGTTTAAGTGGCTGCTCACTATTAAATCACCATCATTCTAACCTCACTTAAGGGCCGTTTTTTAACTTTATTTATCTTTTACATATTCAATACGGGCACAATGATTGCTAAACAGGGAATTCACTGCAAGGTAGAGCTTTAGTATTGCATAAAGCAGAAAAAAAAGCAAATTTGCTTTCAGGTAATTAGTTGAATAAGGTCCATCCATATCCATTGGCAGTGGCTGACAGTTGGAGGCTGTTAGGCATGTGAAAATGAATTTCCTCTCACTATGAAACTAATTACAGACATAAGAGCTGAGTGGGAGATCCGTGGTTTGGCCGGCCACATGCAGAGCAATGTGTACATAACTGATTACGTATCAGGAATAGGTCATCACAGTTCATGGTTCAAAGTTGTAACTAGATTTTATAACTTTAAGCATTAAACACAGACAATTGAAGTAGTTAATGCTCCTTGGGCTACAGAGCAGGACGAGTGATACATGGGCATACTGTAGGTTCTCTAACAGGAACAAATGTAACACAATAAGAACAAGTTATCTAACTAAAAGTTCATCCGATCGACATCCCATTTGGCGGGTGGATTGTGTGGAACCCAAGGGTTTGCAGTGCTGAGTGCAAACTCTTGAGATCTACAGGACATATTTATTAGAAGTGCTTTATGTACAGTAGTGTATTGAGAGGGAACCATTCTCAACAGTATGCTGGGTACAGCTAAGGTTAATTCAAGCACCTATGGTGAAAGAAATACTGGAAAGAATGCAGAGATTACATGGTAGAAAACTCAAACATTACATTTTTACAAGTATTAGCAACGTCACTTTCAAAACTAACGGTTTTGTTCCCAGACATAACCCGGTCCAAAATAGCTTGCTGTTAGCCAATGACTCATACAGTCTAGTAAGTGACTGTATGACTATATATCTTGCCATTTTGGCCATCGCCATCTTGTTTTTTGGAACTCCAAGTGACCATTTTAGGGAGGAACGTGGGGTAGATCTGATGGACAACCCGAGGACACTGTGCATGTTGCAACATGTCAATCACAAGGTATTCTATTTCCATGTCGTTCCACTTCCGGGCTCCGCTGCCAATGGAAATTCTACTTGTTTATGCTGGATATCTATTGCCTTGGGCTTTCTTTGTGTTGGAATTTTAATCCGGTGGATTCGTGAGGACTATGGTCAACTGCTCCTCGGATCTCTGCAGGGTAAATCCAGACAGCTAGCTAGACTATCTGTCCAATCGGAGATTTCTGTAGCAAGACTAAAACAACCATTGAACGTACACATGCTCCAGTAAAAACAAGGTCCTTCCCGAGGCTATTTTGCAGAGGCGTACAGCGCTCAGGATGCCCAAGACGATTGGGACTGGTTTAAAAAAAAAAATCCCCCATCCCGTAATGCTGTGTGGAGTAGGCAGACCCTTCTACGCAGCGCTGTGGGGGAAGTTCTGGAGAAGCGAGACCAATCACAAGGTAGACAAAATGATTTTTTTCTAAATTAATGAAAGTAGGGATTTGTACTAGTTAAAGAGCGTTGTGTGGAATCCATCAAGTTTTGGGTCGTTAGAAAGAACATTGATATAGGAAAACGGGTCAATCTGACACAAAGACAACATGAGGGTTAAAAGAACATCATGCTGTATTAAAGAAGACTTGAAACTAGCGATTGAGACTATAAACTTTATTAAACTTTACAATTTTAACTATATTTCACTATTTACTGTAATGGTCACAAGAATAGCTTTGCAATATTTGTCTTGGGCAAATTCTAAACGTTCTGCACAGGCTAAGACAACAATGGACATTTGCTTTGATTTCCATCTTACATAAGCATGAATATGGATATGGCCATATGCCAAAAGAATATCCACATTTTCCTCATCTCTGGCCAGAATGACTGACTGTGTACTGTAAAACTATTTGCTCACAAGCTATATATTATTAGGATCTGGATAACTCCAAGAAATTGTGGAGGAATGCAGTATTCAGTTATGTCCTTCGTAGCGCGTAACAGCTTCCTTTATTTTTTCAAGGATGTGACTTTTGGTGAATACACCTGGGTCTGAATTGTCCAATTTCTAAAGCTTCTTAATATTGCTCCTTGTTAACATTAAAGCCTCCATATTTTTGCCCCAATGAAGTAGGCAAAGTGTTGGTCTTGCCTTGTAAAGAAAAGATTAAGTTTAAATGTAACCCACTACTTTTCAAGTTACAAAGAATAAACCATTGTTATTAATGAGTCTAACACAGGATTGGAACACCAGAAAAAAAGAATTTCATGGTGGTCCAGAAAATAAAATAACGTAATAAGAACAAGTATAATTGCAATTTTCCTATCTCTGATTAATTCAGTGGTGCTAATTACCAATTCTTTTTTTCCGTACTCCAGAGCTGTGATAATTATTTTCATTCTTAGTTTTCGAAGAAGGATTTTGTAAGCTTGTGAAAAAGGGAACATGATAAAATATAGAGAAAAGAAATAAAGAAAATTCCAAGGGGGGGCTTTTTTTTTTTTTACCAGATATAAGGAAATGTGATGCCTATGAGGAGTTATTTTGTTCATACAATTAAGAGCACATACAGTATTCGCTCAGAGGGTTCTTTTTCTTTAATTTAATCATTTGGGAGTATTATATCTGCCGACAACGTTTTCTTGTAGAGCTAGAAACCACACAAAAAAACCACAAGTGTAAGGACAGGATTTTGGACAGCCTACATTCTTAATGATGAGTGGGAGAATGCATTTTTAATAATTCCAGTAATAGTAAAAGTGTAATCAGTTTGCAACCAGAATCTCCTCACCATTAAATCACCTTAATTACTCTTACACCTCTGACAGTGGCTGATCAATTAGATTTTACCAAAGGGGATGACGGCAAACGCTGTTCACTTTTTTTTTCCTAATTAGTCACATGAAAGTACAGACTACAAAATGCAACAAATTCTTCCCATTTCTGGATGTGGCCAAAGGCTAATATATGAAAAGTAGAAACAAATCAATTATTAACATAATCCAATGGCAGAGACATTTTTTACTGCCATTTCACTGTGTTTTGTTCCCACTCCAAAGTTTTAGTTTTCCGCCTTATCACTGTGAACTTAATGCTGCGGAATGGGTCATAAATTACACCAAAGTGGTTCACATACAGGTGTGTATCTTCACTAATACAAGGCCAGGGGTAGAAACAGAACCAAGTGGTTTTTTGTTGTTGTTGCTCATAACAAAGAAAAAAAAATTGCATGAATGAGGCAAGCATGAAACACCATTTTTTCACAACATACAGTATGTTGGTCACGCTTATGTGCTATATGTAAGAGTTGAAGCATGGGCTTCCCTAATGGCATTATTCCATCTACAGTAAAACATTATTATAAACCTCTGTCTCCCATATCTAATGATGTTAATATCTTTTTTGCTTACTTGTGAAAGCCAGTTAACTAGGTGGACAACCAAACTATTATATTTAATTAAAACAGACAGGGGTAACTCACTAAAACCTTCCAGATCTTTATAATCAGCACATGCTTGTAGGTAATGCAAGTCTTAAGAAAGTAAAAGTAAAATCAATGAATAATGAATGACACGATATATCAACTGCATTAGGTAGAGAAACCGTGGCCGCACTTAAAAAGGTAGACCTGGCTCTATCCAATAATAAATTGACTGCTGCTCTAATCAAATGAACATCCCACTGCACACTCCTCAGGATGCCCCCTTGCATCAGGATATTTCATTTAATTAGGCCAGATCCTTTTCAACTCCGCCGCAACGTCACTGTGCAGAACCGTCTCTGGGACCAGCATGGGCTCGAGGTTTTAGTCATTAAGAAAATCAGGTCAGTCTTTGCATCTGAGGGAAATCCGTGGCAAAATATGTAATTACATGCATACCAGCATTGTTTTTAATGAGCTATTTTAAGACGAGAAGACTTAGAACGTTTCTCACCTCAGAGCACATGCATACTTCCACAGTTACAGTATAGTATGTACAGGAATTGGAGGAAGAATAGTTGGGTGTCGCTGGTGTCAAATTATTGTTGTGGGCAATGCAGGAAACAATATGACATTAATGGACACGTGCCAGTGTTGCATGTTCCAGAAAAAAAAGAGGTGAAGTATCAACGTGACCAGGTTAGCTGAGCCCAAGACGGAACTGTACAAACTCTGGTTATGTACAAATCTAGTAGAAACCTAACAACTGAGAGAAGGAGTTGAACGTTAGAGTCTGGAGATGGCCGCTCTGGCCTACAGAATTATTCTCAGAGTCTGCATGAGTTGGAATCTGGCAAGACTTTAATGGTGCCATCACACCAATGATTTCCTCTTTTTCTTGCATTTCTGCTTCTGGTTGATTTAGGTTCATGTTGCCTCATTACAAGCAACCAGGTGACTGAGAAATGGCACATAGTCACAAATCTTGTTTATTGGATTCCATCTTGGCAACTTGCCATTACATGAAGTTAGTGAATTAGGCAGCTCGGGAGCAAGAAGACACAATCTTATTCAATCCTGTTACTTAAGCTAATCATGATAGAAATATCTGCTCTGCTTAGTGTCATTTATTATCTCATAAGAAAACATGGAGAACGGCTAAATAAGAGCATTAAACCAAACCTTTGTTTACTAAGTTCTTTTTGTTATGTTGCTAATGCATTTACTAAGCATTATAAGGAACCAAATTGAGCCCATTAATTATGCCCATTTTGGGAAATCCTGTGCATTAACAACCAATGCCAGTGCAGTAACTAAAGTATTGTTGCCTGTCGAGGTTTCTGGATGGGCATGCAGAGGGTCCAACTTACATGCAGGAGACGGGAGTTCAAGACAAATTACAGACCTGCACTTAACGTTTGCTTTAACCAATGATTTAGCACAACCATGATCATTCTTTAAATCACAGTTTATTTGTCATAACCACAATCTTCTACTATACTCAAATGTAGGCTAATGTTGTTGCTGTGTGCACATAGTATAGAAAGCAACTTTTTTTTTTCTTTGGCTTTCGACATAAAAAAAACACCTGGTTATCGGACATAATCCAGAGTTTTCCAGAATTGTCAACACGTGGTTGTAAACCCTTGTGTTGTGTTGTTTCTTGCAGAGCTGCCATGGATTACATTTCTAGGTGTTGAAGGTGTCCCGGAGTGGATATTTATTGTACCCCAAACACTTTGTCCTGCGTACCCAAATTTACAAGAGCAAAGAGTAAATACTCCAGAATTTAATCAACTTCAAACACAGGTCTTGTGAAATTGCCCTACGAGCAGACTTCGTCCAAGATGTACAACCCTCCATAAACAAGGTCAATGTCTATGTACACTTAATTGTTCTTTAGAGGACAGTTACCCATTTGCTGATTGTTAACACTGGACAAAAAAAGACTGACTCGCCTGTACGGAGTATTTCAGTAGGATCTCTGCTGAGATCATATGTTCATTATGATTAAAATAATCTGGTTTGCTACCTTTTATTGTTGCAAAAAGCTTCCTTACCAAAGCAGCAACAACTCAAACTATGATTCTCCAACGATAGGTGTAAACACACGTGCAGTCCCAATATGCTTCAACCTTTACAGTGTCGATGGTGTTGTAAGCCCTCAATGTCGGCTTCCAGGCACCGCCGCGACCCCGTTGACTTCAAGGCACCTGATCCTAACCATTGGCTGATCCCTACCAGGCAGCACTGCCTGGAAGGCGATGCTTGGGGCTTAAAACAATAAACACCTTACAGTGCATGCACTATGTGGAATATGTTGCATGCCATCCTCATCCCCCAGCGTGTCCTACAAATGTAGATGATATTACACACTACACTAAGTAGTTACAGTCACATGTCCCTGACTGACTGACTGACTGTTTGTGTCTTCCATCTCAAAACTTACAGAGACTCATTATCTTAATTGCAATCTCAGTCTTTAATTAGCTATGCACATTCCGAGTCATTCAGGTGTGATCAATGCCCTCTTAATCTCCAACCATAAAATGAAAAGAAAATGAAATCAATGTTTTGCTATCTTTAATTGGAACGTAACGTCAAAATTAATAACAATCAAGTCAATTAGCATTCGTAGCTGGCTCATGTGCACCGATTCCAGTCTGTAATATGACTGTGATTCCAGGTTAACTGTCATCATTACAGGAGGATTCAGCAGAGCATCAGAGAAATTGATGGAGTGAGCTGAGCAGACAGAATGGACTGGAAAACTCTAAATCTGTGGAGTTAAAAAAAAACAAAAAAACAATGCAGGAGAAGAACAGCCATCTCACCTCAGCAGGATCTCTGATTTAACTGTGTCTGAATAAGATCTCTTTCCCAGAAATAGAAAACCCACGCATTTTTGAAGAACCCATCCTGTCAAGGAAATTACTTTCCTATTGAGAGGAGGAAGTATTATTTCAGTGTATTTTAGACCCCCTACCAGACCTACTATACACAGTTCATGACAGCCTAATCCACACGCCCTCTGTTCAGCCCTGTGAGACAAAGACCCTTAATATACTGTACAGTATTCTTTCTTTCTTCAGCTGTAATTTCTGACTTTGAGACTACGTTGCAAAATAAACATGTTCCGCTTTAGGCAGGACTGGACCGAGACAAGGTAATTTTTACATTCTCGTGCCTTTCTGCAGTCCACTATTAGAAGAAGAAGAAGAAAAAAAGATCTTTTGGTGTGGAGAATCTTTCGGGCAAAAATTGTGTGAGGTTGTTAGATTGAGTCTGCTCTCATACGGCTTGGAGAAATACTGGAACAGGAGTAGAATTGCAGGATCATCAATTAATGATTTGCCGAGCTGTGGTTTCCCACCCCAGAGCCTGGTTTTGTAATCTGCAGTGAATAAATTTGTATAGGAAGGCTGCTAATGAGGCTTAACACAGACGTTAGCCATGGGCTGCAGTGGATGAACTGGTGTTCTATTTAAGAGTCACAGGAGCTGCCCTTTGGGAAGAGATGACCCATCTAACCTGGCAGGGTTGTTAGAGTGTTTACCTTCACATCCCTTTCTAAATATTAGATCTTAATTATCAGCTATTTTGGATGTTAATTTAACTAGCAACACCTTTGGCTTGCCACTTTCAAGTGATTAAAAGTAAAGATGAGACACACAAGCATTGGTGATGATGTGTGCAAGGCAACATTTTGGACAAGTCGCAGTTCAGCAAAGCTTATAGCTAACTAGAAATGCCCTAGATGAGGTAGGACGTGGGAAGATTGCACAGCCATATCGGTAAACCGCATTACGTCTGACCTGAGGAGAGAAGGTGGGATAATCTCAATGCTATTGTCTTACATTTGGAGTACAGCCGAGAGTTTAATCAAATCTCGAAGCAATCAATGCACCAATCCGATGGACACTTTCCTTGCCCTTGGAACCCAAGGAGTGTTCACAAACGATACCACTGGCAAAAAAAGAGCCACTTCGGATACATCACCGTGGAGAATGAGATTAACCTCCCATCCTCTACCCACTGGGATATCTAATGTCGCCGAGCTTATCTTCTAAGCATTCAATCAACCGCCAAGAAGCAAGTCTATAAACACCTCAAAGTCCTTTGTTTCCCAATGCAGCCTCCACAAAACTTGTTTGTACTCTCTGAAACTTTGTCTTACCATGTCTGTGTTTCAGTTTTCTTCCAGACATTTTGAAGTTCACCTGCTGTGCAGTGGTAGGTGTGTATTTGTGCATGTGTGTGAGCGAGAAAAAACACAGATACTGAGGTTGAATCAGAATTGGTGAGAGTCTAGCAGCATGTGCATGCGCTGCAATTTGTTGTTGAAATATTAGGACACAAAGCCCTGTTGTTGAAATATTAGGACACAAACCCCTGTTGTTGAAATATTAGGACACAAACCCCTGTGGTTGGACTGGACACTGGTCCAAATAGCATCATATATTATTGTGAGGATTTGCTTTTCCCCTGTGCCCTGTATTCCTTTTCTTGCTGGGAAACATGTAAATGGATAGAGACATTATGGTTGATCTCGCCAAATATCTATTAGGATGAACTGATTTGATTTAGGATTAAAAGATGAAAAAATGACAGCAGAAATGACACACACAAGCACTATAATCTCTCTCTCCAACTCGCGCACACATCTTCACATACACAAATACACGTGAGCGAACGCTTGCCCTCATGCAATAGAAAATGTTTACACTAATAGCATTTTTTTTTTTTTGGTTAGGAAGATTAGAAATACATTATTTAGAGACAGTTAGTCCAGATTTTCCTGAAACAGATCTGGGCGGAAACATGATCTTCCAATTTTCAATTACATCTTTGCTACCCTGAATAATCCTCCATGTCCCTGGGCCTTGTCTTGGTCTCCCTGCACTCCACGGTATGAATTGTATGTCTGTTGTTCTTTCTTTCTTTTTTTTGATATTCTGAAAACAACCAATTGTTTATAAAGTATAAAAGTGTTGCCTGTCCTTGACCAAGCAGACAAGCATGTTGTTGTTCCTACTGTAGGTAAAATCCGCTGGAACAAGTGTATCAAATTGCTTATTGTGGTGGGAGGTTTGTGCATTCACAGAAGAGTCCTTCAAACCTCTGCATTACACACAAAAGCCTTCATGTTATAATACAAATTCCTGAATTTCAGTCCAACGTGCAGAATCTGACGAGTGGCGCCTTATCTATCTGCTACAGTCTTGTTTTTAATTTCTTATTTCGCATTTGCATTTTACAAGTAGGTTTTGCTGATCTGTGTAACCTTTGGCGTGGGGCTAGATCAGTCGCACTTGAAAATGCATGCTATGAATGGCTCTAAGCTGAAGTAACCGAGTGTGATAACTTTTGCCCGGCAGATAAACACAGGCTGAATCGCTCCTGCTTCCTACTTAGCATTACAATGAACTACGCTCTTGGGTGCCAATGTTCTTTTTTTGTGCCCTTACTCTCCATGAGGCCCTGTCCTTTTTTTCCCCACAACTCAACACTAATATGCTGTTTATCATTCTGTTATGCACTCACCTATAAAAGACAAAAAACATCATATATACTGTATGAAGTAGAACACTTATCTTGACTTACTTACAAACATGCAGATTTATGTGGTTATGCGGCCTTGAATGTAAACAAGTTCAATGTTTTTTAAATGAAAGAGTAGGGTTGGATGACAGGGATGAAGTAAAGATTAATATAAAATACTTAAAACAAGTTCTTAAGACGGGCTAACTTTGATTTATCCCCTTTGTACAAGTATAAACTGACTTATTTCCTCAAAATAAGATTAAATTTCCTTTACACCGTATAAAGAGCTAGGGCTCAATGCTACTTTTTGTCTCATGAAAAACCTTTTGTGGTGCATCTTAGAAGTGCACACTCATTATGGGCGTTCCAAAAGAAGAAATAATTTCCAAAAGGGCTTAATGGCCTTGCTCTATTGTGAAATATGAGTTCTTTGTAACTGTGCCCTTGAGCAACAAACTGGACGTACTACCTCTCCTATAACTGAAAGTGCGACTACGTGAAAATTTCAGCTGAATTTACTAAATGTACATTTACATGAATGTGACCCTTTTTTGCCAGTGTTGGATTAAACAAGACCTATCATCTATGGTCAATAATGTATGTGAATGCATGTGCATGAATGTATATTTTAACTGTAAAAGCAATTTTCACATTGGCTCTCTGTCAGGTCAGCAGTCATCATTTTTTTTTTGCCCTTTCCTGTTGTAAACATTGTTTCCCTAATCTAAAAGGATGAGGATTAAGGGTATTTTGTCAGCACAGCTATCCATGGCTGACTGTCCTAAGGCTGTGCACTGCCATCACAGACAAGTTCATTCTGTTTACCCTTGTCATCCAGAGGAATATTAATCATTCAGTAAGCAGTCCAACCAAAGAGCTTTGGCTCTACATATGTAGACACATCATAATGGAATGAACTGACAGTCACTGAATGTTTGAGGATCCATTTTGGACACTGCAAATATAAAACCCCCAAGGAAATAGAGTTCCGTGACAACTGAATAAATAGACTATTTCAACTATTTTCCAGCCTATATTGACAAAAACTGCTGGCCTTCTGAGATCCATCAATGGAAAAAATATCCATTTTATTATTTGTGATGAGGCAAATATTATTACTTATTCATGTAAAAATGCAAGCTTGTAATGATAAAATAATTAAACATTTTACACATGAAAACTTTAAAATGTTTCAGCCATGCTGTGGGGCTGTACACGGTGGTGCACTGAGCGTAATGCTAAACAACATGCCAGCATGCTCACAATGACAATGCTAACATCCTGACGTTCAGCAGGTATGCTTACCATGTTAACCCTCTTTGTTTAGTGTGTTATTCTGCTAAGAATTGCTAATTAGTAGTGTACAATAGAGACTGATAGCAATGTCCAAATCATTGTACTTATTAAAATGTTGATTGAGTGATGTTGATGGATGAAACATGGAACGACTTATTACAGTCCATCCTGAAGGGATTATGATCCTGATGGTTGTAGCAACTTTCATGGTATTCCGTCCAATAGCTGTTATGTCACTCCTATCCACAACTGTCAACCTCAAATCAAGATATTTGCATCAGCAGGGTTCATCCTCTGAGGACTATGAATTTAGTGCCAATCAATCAAGAAGTAGATATCATATCTTAATGAATTAATGAAAAAGTTGACCAGCAGGTGACCTTATACAAGAACTCTGGAAATCCTTAGGCCATCATGGGTATCTGTACCAAATTCTTTGACAATCCATCCAATAGTTATCAAGATATTTTATTAAATACAACCCCATGCTCACTCTTAAACTCAGGGGAATCACCAAAATCAGCAGGCTTTATCTTCTGTGTAACATGAATGTCTGTACAGAATGTCGAGAAAATCCATGCGACAGGTGTCCAAATATGTCAGGCTACGGCAAAACACTGAACCGACTATCAGGGTAACACACCGACTTTGCAACACATTCTCACTCCAATCGCTGAAAATACAGACGCCTGGTCAGGTGCCGATGGCGTTGTTCTTGACGTTAAAAGTTAAGGAAAAGATCGTGGGTGGGCTTATAAAAGGTATGTTTCCATCACAAGTAGGACAAGAACGGGACAGCTGGGTTTAGGAAAAGAAGAACGGGAGAGTTGGGTTTAGGAAAAGAAGAACGGGAGAGTTGGGTTTAGGTAAAGAAGAACAGGAGAGTTGGGTTCTGGTAAAGAAGAAGGGGAGAGTTGGGTTTAGGTAAAGAAGAACAGGACAGTTGGGTTTAGGTAAAGAAGAATGGGAGAGTTGGGTTTAGGTAAAGAAGAATGGGAGAGTTGGGTTTAGGTAAAGAAGAACGGGAGAGTTGGGTTTAGGAAAAGAAGAACGGGACAGATGGGTTTAGGTAAAGAAGAACGGGAGAGTTGGTTTAGGTAAAGAAGAACGGGACAGTTGGGTTTAGGTAAAGAAAAATGGGAAAGTTGGGTTTAGGAAAATAAGAAAGACAGTTGGACTTACGAAACGTGACTCGCAGGACACAAACCCCAGTCTCCAGTGAGAAAGTCCACCAAACCTTCCCATGTAAAACATGTACAAAAACAGGACACATATATATAAAAAGGGTCAATTAAACTGACAGGTCACCTTTAGTTATATTTAGTTATTGACAAAGAAAAGGACCGTAGTAAGCGAACATGGGTCTTCTCGCTACATATGTCATCAATAAGCCAGTGAAGCAGCTTAGAGCCAGGCATGTTAGTGTTTTGCAGCGGAGTCCTGAACTGGTCCTTATTTCGGCACTGCAAGCACATTTATCACATCAGTTGGAGACTAAGCTGGTATCCGTCATCTTGACAGATTTTTTCCACAATGATCCAACCCTGCAAGAGTTGTACTGACACCTACACTGATGCCCGTTAAGTTAAATATAGGCCAATTTGTGTGCAGTTGAACTGTATTCTTAATCATTTCATTGTGCAGTAATAGGTTACTTTGATAAATAATAGAGGACCATGCAAGCTTGTGTCAGTCATCAAGGGGATATCATGCTTGTAACTCAAACAATGATGTAAAATCCATCTTGATTTCCATTTCATCGCGATCAAAATACTGTGCACGTCTAAGAAGCTTTTTTATTCTCCCTGAAAAGGGATTTATTATTTCATTGTATTTTGGGATTTCTGCAGGGATCTGGACTACCTACTTCGAAGGTAATGGGAAGAATATTCAATGGGATTCCCTATTTAATTGGGAGTCAATGCAAGGGAGACAACTACTTATGTGTTCTGTCCTTAGAAATAACAAACATTACGTCCCAGTCAATAGACAATAAGCATTCATATGATAGCAATAGGTGCCGTCCTTGGCGCAGTGTATTTTGAATTTGCTTGTGTGCCTGTGGATCAGAAAAAAAACATGTACTCCAACAAACACCACATTTTTGGATGGGCAGTGTTCACATGTGTAATGGAGTATCATGTTCAAAAGCATTTTTTCTCATCATTTACAATACTGCAGACACCACAGCACCAATTTCTCTTGACTCTTTTCTCCTCTATTACTGCATTACAGCTCTCTCTTCCTACACATACACAGCACAGATCACCCCCTTCTGTGGCAGTGGAAGTCACTAACTGATGTACAAGTAGACAAGGCAGACTGAACGAAGATAGATTCAATAAAAATGTTTTACAACACTTTATTGTGTAACGCACTGAACATCACAGATTTACTGATTGATGGCATTTAATTGTTTAAAGTGACCAAATGTGTATTTTTAGCACAGAACAACATAATGCAGCCTGCTGTGCTGGCGCCTAACATGCAGCAATAATCTGACTTTATGCATGGAAAAGATCATATCTAGACTGTTTTAGGTTGCACTTTGTCCCATTTTAGAGGCATCTTCCATCAGATTTTGACCCTTAAATTAGGGCTGGGCAATATGATGAAAATCAAGTATCACAGTATTCTTGACCAAATACCTCAATGTCGATATTAAGACGATATTGTAGGGTTGACAATTGTTGGTTTTAGCAAAATATTTTGACAGTAAGATTTTAGAAAAACATTCATCAATATGTGGATATAATGACTAAGGGGTGAAAGGCAAATAATAGAACAGTTACAACAGTCTGGTAGGCTTAGAAAATAACATCACGTTACTGTAATACAGCCTTTAAAACCAGGAAACGACAACACTTAAGCCATTTTGCAATATACAAAACCTATGACAATATCTAGTCTGTATCACAATATTGATATAATATTGCTATATATTACTCAGCCCTACCATAACTTAATACTTATGTTTTGTTGATAAAGCATAGGTGCAGATGTAGAAGCGAGCAGAAGCATGTTGCCTGTTTATAAGGTTGGTCTTTGGTTGGACTAAATGAATGTTGGGATAATTTGTTTTCCAGTGTCCACTGATCTGGAGGAAAGGACACAACCACCAAAGCAGCAAAGATTAACAATGCTGTTTCATGGGCAGTTAAGCTGAAAAAAAACAAAAAAACACTCAAGCACCATCACACTCTACACTCCAGCGCCCACTGTCTGCACACACATATGCCATGGAATAGTAAAGTTCCAGTTTTGGGCATGTTCAGCAATGACACAGTAAGAATGCTGCTGTTGATTAATGAAGTTTGTCATGGAGCTGCCAGCATCAGAAATACATTCATGAAAGCTTGAACACATTATTCATTATACATTATCCACCCTGGGCTTGCCATGAGGGGGGGGGAAGCAACAGCAACTGACGGATACATTTAGAGTGATCGAAACACTAGACACAAGAGCCATAAATAAATGAAAGCAAACTTCTAAATTGAATTGATCAAACCACTATTTCTAATTGTGTTTTTACATGTTTTTTTTTCTTTTAATCAAAGCACCTATATTTTGACATTACAGTCCATTCTACTCTTTGTTAAAAAACCACACAAGTTTTCTAATTATCCAAAGAACAAAACAAACTTAGACCAAATTTGGTTGTTGAAGTTTCATAAACAAGCTATCAAAGGGTAGTTGATAGTTTGTAACTATATGTTACAAACTATCAATGTGGGTATCGCATGTGCTTTCAAAAATTCTGATGGACGGTGTAAAATTTCCCCCCAAACCAAATGTGTTTACATAACTGAAATTTCAACTCCACTATCGACTTCTAGTCTCGGCGGTGGGAAGATCTCCTCCATAATGCACTGGGGCAGGAAGTGAAGTAGGTGTAATGTGACCCTGGCGATGTGTGTCGTTGCCCTCGGGGAATCTGACTGGGCTTGATTGCACCTGGGAACAATTGAAGCCAATAAAGTTAACTGTGGCTGAACTATCACCTCTTCAGCTCGGGGTCAATGATGGATGACTTGTTGCTCATGTGTCCAGAAATCTATGGAGTTACTTTATTTTTTTGCTTTTCTGTTGCACTGTTGCATGTTCTGAAAACATATAGTTTGTATTTTTATATTGTAAAATCTACATTGTAGGCATTTTGTTCACACAGGTAGTTTGGAGCTGCAGCCATTATCTCCAAAAGCAATGCTTTTTCTGCAGATCATGTATGGGTTATAATCATCAAGTACCGTAACATGTTCAACCGTGATCCGATCTGTATGTCCACCCAAACATTATAAATAAATTATAAATTATGTTAATGTAGATTATTTGCTTATGTTTAAAGGGGAAGATCAGTTTACTGGTTATGTGGAGCCTTTTGAAAACATTTGCAAAAATGTCGACTGTATCTCTGGATCTTTTAGAAACGTGACAAAATAACTCATCGTGTCATCAAGGTTGTTTCGGCCCTGAGATTTAAATGTATTGAAGTACAGCCTGCGTTTCATAGAAAGACATGGGCATTCACCAAACAGTGAAATGATTTGAAAGTCCTCCAGTTGTATGCAAGTAAAACTGAATTAGCTGAAGTACCCAGTAACGTGTAAAAACCAAAAGACATCAGTTAAAGAGCTTAAAAATACCCATTTAACAATTATTTCTTTTAACACCTGTACTGTAGGTGGGTAAAGAAAACCCTTTGAAAGAGTTCAACCATTCAAATCCCACAGTCCGACACATCGAAGCAAGTGCAGACAAATACTACACATTTACAACCAATAACATATAAAAGGGTTTTTCTTTTCCTGAACAAGAGTAGCACTATGACAATGAGGTTCAATTAAACACAATATTAGTACACACATGTACTATATACACCTAACCGCCTATCTAGTGTTTAACCACTGTAACTAATATTTTCTTTTTTATGGATGCACTGCTTCATGTCCTGTATTTGTTATTTTCCTGTTTATTCTCTCTTGCATGTGCAGAGAGGTCATCAGAGACATTGCTGTCAGTCTCTTAGCATCAGATAGTATAACATGTCTCTGGCATTGGACGCAGCAGCAGAATTCACAGATGAAATGCTCCTTTGATCAGAGGGGTCCTTTGAGTGTGCTTTTTAAACCTCCGCTGCCACTGTGGGCATTCAGGGGGCATCAGCAGCAATGCCACAACACTGCCATTGTGCACAGAGCCTCCCGCCTGATAAAACTCAATGAGAGTGCACAAAAACATGCAGCCAAGCGATCAAACTGCATTCCTTTAAAGCCGCACTGTGCTTAAATCATCTTAAATAATGTTGGACATGTGCATATATTGTGTGTACCGCCTTGTCCGACATCACTTTTGAAGTGCTCCAATTTGGTACTTGTAATGTGTTTCCAGTCTGTTCCAAGCACTTGCACTTTTCATAGACGGCTCCCCAAAAGGACACACTGTGGCTTTCAATACTTGTCAACATATTCACAAGGATCAGATGTTGATGTCTGACTGCCTACATTGTCCCAGTAAACCCTTGTATCTGTAAATACAGCCCCAATGTGAAAGTTGGGACAGATGTTGTAGTAATCCTTGGCAACTAGGCCATGAACATGCTTTTTAAATACAGGAAGTTCCACACTTTTCATTTTAGATCTTCGGAAATGGGATTTTTTTCTGTTATGTGTATTTCACACTGTGACCATATGCTTTTTGGTTAAACTTTAAACTATTAACTCACTCACTTCTTAAATTGCAAAGGAGAACTGCTTTCATGTTAATGTTGTAGTGGTGTTCAATACTATGTTAGGCCAGGGACCCCTAAGTCCACAGTGACTCCTTAAGCTTAGTTGTATGGTTACCTTATCTATATGTAGTCTTGCATTGCCAGACCTTCCTTCACAGCGCTGCAGAGGAAGGTCTGGCTGGTCCACACAGAAATCCGGGAGGGTAGACAAACGTGCTCTTGTTTATTGGCCTTTTCAAAAAACAATCACAATAGTCTTTGGCGTTGCTAAGCACAGAGCGGACACACGGTGCCTCTGAAAAACAGCCTCGGAAAGGAACTTGTCTTGGTGAAACGTGTACGTTCAAAGGTTGTTTTTGTCGTGCAACAGAAAACTCCGATTGGACAGATAGTCTAGCTAGCTGTTTTTTTACCCTGCAGAGATCTGAGGAGCAGTTAATCACAGTCTTCATGAATCCACCGGAGGTTAGAATTACCACACAAAGAAACCAGAGGGTAACGGCCATCCAAAAACAGACATTCGAAAAACATGACATCCAGCAGAATTTCCGGCAGACATGAGCAATCCCGGAAGCGGAACGTCGTAGATATATAGACTACCTTATCTATAATAAGCTTGTCTTAAATGTGTAAATTATTTTTTTTTTCTTCACAAATAGGCCATCCTTTGGCGGCCCCCCTGCACTAACTCTGATGACCCCCTAGGGGTCCTGGACACCCTGTTGAAAATCAATGTGTAATAGAATGTGCTAATTTTCAATCATTACGATAATTTGTTTTAGCCACTTGGGGGCAGCACCATAAGCTATGAAGACCTTTGTCCTTTACTCTCTCCTTATATATAGTAAAAGTGTTATTTACACACCGAGCAGACATGTGACAGTCATTCAGAGCTGTGTTTGTGCCAACAAAGTCCGATACTCACTGTCCTTTTAGCTCTGCTTTCCACCAACTAAAGAAGAGATTTGTCTCTTTAGCTGATAAATGCTCCTATACACCTTTGTGTGTGTACCGTGTGGTGCTGGGCTGGATCATTACGAGGGACCCCCGTCATATTAGACATTTGGACCATTGATAATATAAAAGCATTGATTATTATATTAGCAATGCTTCAAATTAATGTGTAATATGAAAGAGGTTGCTCGTAGTGTTGATCCCATGAAATTATTACCCAACCCTCCACATTACACATCATTTTAACCATTGTGAATATAAAAAAATATTGACCAGAGCAGATTTAACGAATCTCTGTCCTATAAAAAAGCTATACTTAGGTGCTTAAACAAAAGTAGCACATTAATTGATAAGGTCAACTATTACTATTTGGTAAAACATTTTACAATTCTAAAAGCCCAATGTGTCATTTAATCATTTCAATAAAAATTTGACTAAAAGAAGATGCCGTCATTGGAGTCATTGCAACTTTGAATGCACATTATATGTTGCTTCACCAACAGAGTAGGACACCAGCAATGGGAGATTCATAATACCCATTACAACCATGGGGAAATATAAATCTCTGTGAACTCATGGCAAACATCACCTGGATAGCAAAGATTATTAAAAGTCTAATTATGCATATCAAACACCACAGACGGGACAATTACAACAGGGAGGCTTCAGGCTGCCTGGAACAGATGGTTTGCCCATTTAAGGAAACTACAGTCATATGTATTATTAACACTTGGCTCAGCATTTTTTGTGCGTTTGGATTTCCTTTATGTAGAAGCTCCCTACAGAAGGTGGGGATGTTGTCATAAGCATCTTTTTAAACAAGTGTTCTTTTTATGGAAATGTTTCACACATTAAAGCGCTGTGTGGCTATGATGTCAATGATGTTTTGGATTTTCTGAGACATTACACTATTGCCGTGGGCATGAGCTAAGGGCACAATGAACCACTAAAAAAACACTAAAAAGGACATTATTTTGATTCTTTTAAAGGGTCAGTTCACCTAAATACTAATAAACAACAATCCAATGGAAGTCAGATAAATTTTCTAACTAGTGCTTGTTTCAAAAACATCTTTCACTTTCAAGGAAAGAATGCCCACTGTGTTCTTGACAACCAGTTGGAACTGGTTTCTACCAAAAAAACATTGTCTCCATGAAAACTGGAGTGGCTAAATGTGCAGCAAAGATCTGCTCTGTGACTAGCTATAGCTGCACTGTTGTAAATAGGTGAGCCAGTGTTTTAAATTTTCAGGGTATCTATGGCGTTATATACAGCTTGCAATTTAAAAAAAAAAATGCTCGTGCCCAACAGAACAAAACATGCAAGAATGAAATCCTCCTTTTTAATGCCATTCATATAGTCCCACTCGGGCCAGCCATGCCAAGACAATTATGTATGAACTTCAATATCCGATGGAAAATAATCTCAAAATGAAACAGCACAACGTGGTGTCAACATAAAACACAGTGCTTTCAAGCCATGGAGCGGAGTTTACTTTGCGGCGATATTAAATATTGTCACCAAGAAAACGCTTGTTCGATCCTCAGGAGTGTTTTTAGGAACTACATTTCCCTAAACTTAACGTTGTTTTGGTGCCTAAACTTTCCTGTCATTGCCGCAGGACGCTCACTTTTTCTGGCTAAACTCCACTACCACGGCCCCTGAAAGGACATCTGGCGGTGCCTGTAGCTTACAGTCACTTATTGGCGGCTAAACAACTGTCGCTGGTAGCCGGCGTCCCGGGCTCTGTAAAGGCTTAATACAACCAGCAACTGCCGACATTTGAATGTACAACAAACTATTCTTTACAAAAACAAGAATACATTTGATAAAACAATATCAAAGATGATTTTTTTTTACTTTGGATTTCAAATGTTGGATCGTAGACCATGGAATTGATAAATCGATTGACAGACGCGCGCACACACACACACACACACACACACACACACACACACACACACACACACACACACACACACACACACAGGGGCAGAATAAGAGAAGCTTATGTGAGCAGTCGTATGGCTTGTGTGGGGTTACTGGCTCACCTTGCTGCCAGAGTACCACATGTAAATTGTGCCGGACACATTTCACATGCAAGACCAGTAACCAAGTCCAGGCTGGCACCTGCACAAGGACCACTTTCACATTCAGTGGTTTGCTTCTCCTGTGACTACTTAGCACTACATATTCTCAACTAGAATAATGACAGTGCATTGAAATGACAACTGTGAACGCACACACAAACACACACTCACTCTCTTTCTCTTGTCCTCTTTTTCCCTCTCACTCTCTTTCTTTCACACACATACAAGACACACACACAGTTAAACACCAAGATGCACAGAAGGGAGTTGGGGGGGGGGTTACCGTAGAGAATTGGACTCATTGATCTTCTCAGGAGGGGGTTAGTTGAGATCAATCCCCCTGCACAACAGTGACCCCTGGTGGAGGATCAAAGTTCCCTAACAAGAGTTCTTCAGTCACCGCCTCAATTTCCCTTCTGATAAAAGGCAACTAATGACAATGATACATCCCCAAAGTTACCTTTCACATGTTATAGCAGAAATAATCACTTACTTAGCATTTAGATGACAATTTCAAAAGGTTTCAAGCAAAAGTAGATATTGAGCAGAGAACAACAGCCTTTTTTGGCATGAGGGTTGTTAAACAGGCTACATGGTAAAGCTGACAGAATGGAAATGTATCTGACTTTGAAACAAATCTTTTCAAATGCGTGCAAAAGCTGTTATCCAATGGAGTATTGAGTGTGAAAGCCATGTGTTCCATGTGTTTTTTTGCACCTTCCATACCATTTCTCATACACCAAATCACCGCAACTCAAGTGCAACTCAATCGTGCATCAGGTACAGTACGAAGAGATAATGAAGTGTTTCTGACAAGAATAGGTAATGAAAGATGCTTCATGTACTGTATACAGTTTATATATACTGTATATTCAACAACAGTACTGCACGGCTGACATTCAATGATTCGTGCAAGCAAGGCTTCTAATGAATCAAACGCACTATGGCACTACTACAATATGGATTCAGATTTTCTCCAATATAAAATCAACAAATGTGTTCTATGCACAGTGAGGAAACCACTAAGTAAGACATTTCCGAGCTTAATATTTAGTCTGTGTGCAATTCAACAATGAACACAATCTAAACAGACGCAAATAAATATGCTGAATATTATATTGTGGCCTTCATTTTTTGATTTATCGCTTCTATTAATGGGATCCCACTGATCATGGTGTGCCTACCAATTCTTGGGGCTGTATGTCTTTCATCACATTGTTGTCCCTGTTGTGCAAAGATTTATACGGACCTTAAGACCACATGTATAATACATGAGCTTGGACTTATAAATATATAAAACAATATCAATAAATAAAATATGACCCGCCATCCTCTGTAATGTGTGGATTTAACTGCTGACTGTGACTTCTTGGTCAGCTTGGTCATAACAAAAATACATCTTATTGGAATGCACCCAGGGCAGGAACCAATGCTTCACTGAAATATTGTCCTACTAAACTAATCTGTATGTGCATAGCAATATATTGCCTTTATTTTTATTTACATGTGCGGTGAACAGAGGTCAACTTTTTTATCTGGTGGTATGAAAACATCAAACATTAAGTAGCACATTCATGCATCTTAAAGAACGTGCATCTTAAAGAAAAATAATTGTTTGATTGTTTGTTTGTAACTTTGTTAAATACTAATACTCCTGATTTATTGACCTTGAGTGAAATCTTATGTTGAGTAAAATACAATATATTACATATGTATATTGTATATTGTATATAATATATGTATATTGAGTGAAATGGCAGTAGAGTTGTTTTTTCATTTTATTCTACATAGATTCAATTCTCATCATGGTGAGTTAAATATGAACATTGAATAGAGACTGAAAATGTTATAATAATTACTCTGAAATAAGAGTAACATTTACTCTTTTTCGACTTGGACCAAATTTTATATTTTCTGGAGTCAAATTTGATTCAATTTGAGTAAAATTTACTCTGACTAGTTTACTGTGTGTTGGTAATGCTGAGACAATGCATTGATTTGATGCAGCTTTTATAAAACATGCCTCTTTTAAAAGATGTGTTCATCAATATTTTCCATCTCATTATAAAAACATATGCATACATATCCCTTCTATGAAATACCTCCAAAGGATTACTTGTCAGAGCATGTCACTATTAGTCAAAATGATAATTCTAGCTTATTGCAACATGAATCTTACTTTTTTACATTTGGCCAGTGTAACTAACAATTCTCTTTCAGTCTCAGTCTCAATCTCTTTCTCTGTGTCTCTGTGTCTCTCTCTCTCTCTCTCTCTCTCAACCTAACTGGTCAAAGGCAGATGGCTGTCCATGAGCCCGGTTCTGTTTGAGGTTTCTTCCAGTTAATGGGGAGTTTTTTCTTTCCACTGTCACCAGTGCTTGCTCATGGGGCACTGTTGGGTCCTTGTGAATGAAAGTATGGTGTAGACCTGCTCTGTATGACAAGTGTCATAAAAAAGGAAAACCTTTACTGTGATGGTGCAAAACATAAATACAATTGAACTGTACTCACCAAGTTTTGACTTGGCAAGAAATATACCAACACAATAAATATATATAATTACAAAACATGTCTGGGTTTTATTAAAACAACTACAACATTTTAGAACATTCAGCACAATAGATTTTTTTTAACTAACTAAATGAAGAGGACCGGTCTTGCACTCAAACTCCCTTGGCAGATAATATGGACGGAAGACTCATGACCAACAGTTCAAAATCTGGGTTATAGATGCTTTCTTTAACGATAATGTGCCCGGGGTTACAGAAGCTGTTGTTCACAAGCACAAGCACCCCTCCTGTCTTGTTACTGCTCCTCCTGAGGTCTCTGTTTGATGGTCGGCTTGGCATCCGGAATTTGTCCGTGCAGCCATGCGTATGTGAAGGACATAACGCTGCATTAATGAGATCACGACACGCAATACAGAAGCGCAACACAAGACCTGTAGATATACATAAAACTTGTTTTGCCAAATACAATTTCAAAGAAGATGTATTTCTTTCTTGGATTATGTTCAGTGGCAAACATGTTTTATTTTTCAAATGACAACAAAATGCTACCTTTGCAGCTAAAGAGCCAGACATTTCCATCAGCAATTGGTAGCGACCAAAAACAGAGTTTAAAGAGAGTGAATATTGCCAGAAACTCCAAATTCATAATTGTGTCGCTGTGTAACTAATTCACCCACCAACTTAAAAGGTGATGATACTATCTGTCAATGTTGTGTAACTAACTTGTTTCTGCTTCCCCCAAGATGAGAGTCCCTAAACTACGTCAAATGTTAAGGTTATTTATGTTTTTTTGGATATTGTTATAAGAGCAAATACTGACAAGAAACAAATTAAACCTGTCGGTCAATGTATTATATCAACATTTTGCAACTGAATTGATTTGTTACTTAACTTCGCTTCAATAGGTGGATGAAAAAGTAATTTGAACTGCATAGCAACTACATGCAAAGTGGTATATAAATATACTGTATATATAAAAAATATTAGTATTATTAGTAATATTAGTGCTGTCAGTTAAACACATTAGTAACGTTGTTAACGCAAACCAATTTTTAAAAAAATGTCGCGAGATTAACGTAGCAAACTTTTGTGTTTTTTTCACATGCTTTTGCAAACACTGGTAGTAGTGAACTGACCGATCATCGCAGCACGTCCAGTCTGAAATACCACTTGATGGCCAAGTACACAGCTGATGCCAATTCCCCAATTCCCTTTCATTGATGGACAGTGTTACATTGTGTGAGAGATTATTTGCTCCAAGTGAGAATGTTACGTGTGAAATTGAACACTACAGTAGGCTATATGCCAATGTTTTCAATTTCAATTAAAAAAACATTTGCACAAAGCAAATCAATCCACTTTTCCATGTTGATAAGACCATTAAATGAGAAAAGATAATGGGGCACAAACAAACATTTAGAATAGATACAAATGTGCAATTTATTGTGATTAATTGCAAGTTAACTATGACATTATAGCGATTAATTGCAACTAAATATTTGAATCGTTTGACAGCACTAATAAATATAAATACTAGGAGACATTTACATGGTTAAACATGTCAGACTGAGCCCGGTTAAGATGAAAGGTCTTTAACAGGCTCCCAGGTTAGCCAAACTTGTGTGGAAAAGAAAGCGTTTCTTGAGGCATTGAACCAATATAGCTATATTCCTAGTTCTCAGCATCTGACTTCATTGTATTGTCATAAAACAGATTTTTTAGGTCTCTATATTGAGGGAATCATAGGAGTACTCCTAAGTATCAGCAATACTGATATCTCACAGAACACAGTGCTACCACACTTGCCTCTTGCTTAACATTTTCAATGATTGCTGCTTTTTCACACTTTGAGATGCTTGATATCTGCTGGCCCATGTATCTCTTTCATTTTAGCCTGCCAGCGGTGCAGTATCCATCTCCATTACATGGTCAGAGATGGATAACATGGCCAGGCCTGGCACAGCTCACAGAGTGGTGCTTGCTCCTCTGAGAATAGACCCCTGCCATCTTGTTCAAATGGACTTTCTGCTGGCTGTCCCCTCGCTCGTAGTAGCACACAATAGAAGATAGGGAGAAGTGTGGGAGGAGGAAGGAACGAGGGAGGGGAGGTGCTGAGGTGAGACTGAGGTGGGCTGATGAGAAGAAGATAGTTGCCATTGTCTCTATGGGAAACAGGGATGCCAGCAGTGAGACACTCTGCAGACACAGAAATTAGATCATTTGGAAATTCAACCCAGCCCATGCACACCAATTGCTCTTCTTTTTCTGCTTCCCTTCTTCCCGCTCCCCTTCTTGTTTTATGCCCTTATTGAAGCCGGTTGCAGGAAGCCCTGAGACAGGCTGACACAGACACAGACTACCTCTAAAGTCCTTAAAAGGTAATTGAGCCTTCCAGCCCACACCACTAATTTGTGTGACTCTGCCCACTAGCTTGCAGGGTGACAAAACAGAGGGAGGGGAAGCTAAGGAGTGTTGGGATGAATGACTCCCTCGGACACAATATGTTAATTGGTTCTCTACAACTGACAGCCATAAGAAAGGTTGAGACTATATGGAGAAGAATTACCAGAAAGGGCATGGTCAGGAAAATGATAATGGTTAGTCCCTGCAGTAAAAAAAAAAGAAATTGCACTGCAAGAACTACTCTTTCATCCCCATCGGCACAACGATAATCTTCTAGTGATTTTGTGCAACAATGGCAACCATTACGATAAAATATACTGAAGGGATTGCTAAAAAAGAAGAAATAAAAATAGCAAAAAATTAATTTAATAGCTAAGCGACAGAAACAGTAGGCACTGTTCCAAGGCCACTGCTTACAGTGGATTAGGTATGGTGGGTGTTTGTGTGTGGAGGAGCAAGTATATTGTGGTGGTAATTGAAAGATAACTGCGAGACCTCACAGGTATGCACAAGGTACAGATCCGCCTCGGGCCCTGCTTTAAATTCAACTCAAGGATTTGATTACTTCAAATGCCAACACTGTTGGAAATGAACTATTTGTCCAGGGTCTGAATTATGAGGAAGACCCGCCCATGAATCACCTTCAGTACCTCTGTGGCCTTCAGCCTAGTAATATCCATATCTCTTCACTTTCCTCAAATCAATAATGAGATGACGCCCTTGGAAATGCAGGATAGATGACTCAAACGGGATATTATATTTGTTGAGAACACAAAGAACAGAGACTGTCAGAGCCAGATTAACATGCTGTGTTGTCGCATTTTAACCCTCACTTTATCAAAAGGGACACTCAAATGTCTTTCTAAGTACTACCCGAGTGCCACAAAAGTCATTAATTGTTATTAAAATGTATTGCTCAGAAAACAACAACAAAAAAAGATCCAATGAGCAACAAGTTAAATTCAAAGGTGAGTTGTGCTAGCATTTTCTGATCAGGTGTCATTGTTTATCGGAGCGATTCCAAAAAGCATGTAACCTTTATGGGCATTAATACAGTCATCTATAAAAACTTTAAGCTGAGGAAAAACAGCAAAAGAGGGCTGAGTAACAAAAATAATTATTTATTCCAATAGAGAAATATGTCTTCAATTAAAGTCAATACAAACCTTATAAAATCCAAAATGTTGCAGGACTCTTTCCTTGCTCGTTGATCAAAATGATCAACGATGCCACGGGTGGAGCACTCTACTGCTCAACACTGAAAACTTGAGCAAGGCAGGTCCCAGGCACTCTAATACGGGAGACTTCTCTTAATCCGTAAATTATGTCTTTGTTACCCTGCACGCTTTTTTGCTTACCTTATACATTGCTAGATTTCCTAAAAAACAACAACATATTTTTAACATCTGTCCTATAACAGATGGCCTGCGCTGATATTTGACTAAGTTGTCCAAGTTCCAGGAGATATTATATATAGATATTATAAAGTCCAAAATCAGGGCTTGCAATAATAACAAATATAATGGTGTCTGAAGAAGCTTGTGTAGATGTGGGTCAGACTGTTTCTTTCTAAGCCAGAGCCCAGAGCCTAAACCAAACATAATAACATAGCGTTGCCAGAATCAGACGCTAGGAAGAAGAGCCTCCTTCAGGCCCATAGTTAATAGAGAGGAATCTGACTCCCCGCCCCCTCACCACCACTTCCCCGCTCAAGCTCCCACTCTTGCACGACCTTCTCTGTCTATCCTCCCCTCGCCATCAATTCATCTTCCTCCCTGCAATCTGCAAGCAGGACTCTGTTAAGTCAACCAATAGATGTCAAGGATCCCCACCTTATATTTATTTGTTTATTTTTAAATTCAGTGTCCCTTTACCATCTGACACCCTCATATGGATTGGAGTTTTCCCAAATTATGAGCTTTAACAGTGGTGATCATAATCGATTACATAAAGCAGCGCTGGATGAATGAAAACCAAACCATATATCTAATTAAACTGACACGTGAACACACACACAAACACACACACATATGAT
>NC_045754.1:5308672-5327027 GCF_008692095.1 Etheostoma spectabile
AGGATTTATGATTGTCCTTGAAGTATTTTGCCACGTGTACATCTCAATGACCTTACCGCTTAATACTATCTCAATCATGGTTTCTTAGGGCTCCCATTTTTGCTGAGTAATTTTAATTGTCAAAGAAATGATGTCACACCTTTCTTTAAATAAAGGCTTATGAAGAAAATAAAGTTTCTCTATCCATCCATCTAAAGTCAGTTGATATGGCAGCATTACCATCTGAATACAAGTGTTTTTGTATACACTTTACCCCATCACTGCCATTCATTAAACATGTTTGTCACCCAGTGTGACAAAAGATACAACAAGCATCCGGGACCGTGCTTCTTACGTCTCTGCCTGCCATCGATGATTCACACCCAACCAGGGGGAAAACAGAGGGTTACTAACTAGGTCCTCCAAGGCACCAGATGTCAGTGATTAATCTTGATGAAGTTGGGACTCTATGTCTCCCTAGCTGTCTCTCTCCGTCTCCCAACCTGGTGCTTAATGACCCTTTCCCTCTGTTTTCTCAGCCCATTTTTTACCCTTTAGATAATGTTCAATATGGCTGGTTCTTTATGCAGATGAGTGGTGGATGAAGCAGGGGCGAATTGTGGCAGCGACTGATGGTCTGCTGCCATTTACAGTAGCAACATAATCGTAACAGATAACTCAGGGACAAAGTAGAACACATTTTTGGGGATATGTTCCCATCTTGTTTTTTTCCTGTGGCACATACATGATATTTTCTATCCAAGTGGCAAAGAAGTACCATGTCTTGAATGCAACACATTGTCATACCTACACGACACACTCCCAAAACGCGTATGTGATTGTTGTATTTGACGTTGTGATACGGCCTCATGGTGGCCATTTTAAACAGATGACCAAAGTGAAAGTTTTTTTCATCAGCGTACCAGTCGCAGTTTTAAACACATAGTTAACATTGTGAAAAAGAACTAGTTAAGTTTATGCAACAAATATTTGTTAGTTAGAGTTAGAAAAATATCAATTAACGGTTTAAAATGAGTCACAGACGTAACTAGGCCACGGATTTCCGTCAGTACAAAGTTGTTTAATTTAAAAAACGTCTAATTTAAAAAACGTCTAATTTAAAAAACGTCTAATTTAAAAAACAAAGTTGTACTACTTTGTCACTTTACTTCCTTGTTTGCTTCTGTGATAGCTACTATGGAAACTAGAGGTCAGTACCTAACAACAGACATTGAATGCACATAATAATAGCTCGTTCTAAGCTGCACTAAAGCCTATATGGGCAGAACAAAGGGACATCGGACTACTGGTGTCTAGGACCAAAGGGAATTTTTCGGATTATTTCAGACGTCGGAGCAATGGAGCATCGGAGAAATTACCTGGCACCGATTATTTTGTACAGGTAAATAACCCATTCTTTATTTTGGACAGGTAAATAACCCATTCTGCACGTGTCTCTACAGTAAACAACCTCCAACAGGAAGTAAGGTATTTTCCTTGGTGCCTTCTCACATTTACAACCTCATCAACACTAGCTCTGTAATTTTGCTTTGACAACAGCAGAAGCACTGGGCTGCCTAAAAACCTATGTGTGATGGATGTGTTAACCCAACACCATTCTTGGCTGGCTAAACTGCCATTCATAATTCATGGAAACATTGCATTTCTGACACTCAGCGAAAAAGATAAACACTTGAAATGTGAAACGTGTGTTAGCTTGCTACAATGGAGGAAATTGGGTTGGGTCATATGCAACAGATTTAAACATTCACGTTACTTATGTATTTTAGGAATTTTACTTATTTAACCCGGCAACTGGAGAAAGTGGTTCCTTTTTGACAAGAGGGATCAAAACATTAGCAGTTTCCAGAGGGCAACAGAAAACCACTATGGAGACACTGGCAAATAAGCATGCACCAAGCTGGACAACTTTTCCTTTGATGGCTGTATATGATGACTTGGAGACAAGATTAATCGTTTTTTTATCAGTTCGAGAAGACATAAGACAAACATTTAGTGTGGCACAGAGTGAGAAGGTAGAGTAGTTATATTGCTGAAAAACAGTTGCAATTGTGTTTCTTATTGTCTGTGATGTTTATAAATCCCTACACGTACAAATGTTTCCCATGTAAATCTGCCATTTCTATTTGGCAGCATTTGCCCCAGTCTTTGTCTGTATAACATTGCTATAATTACATTTTTAAAACCAGGGTAGCAGAAGTCATAGCCTAGATCTTAATAACATCCTTCAAAAATCAATGTCAATTTCTCATTCAGCATGGCTGTGATGCTCGGATCGATCGTGTTGGACTTATATGATTTTACTGAAATACCAGCTGAACAGAGCATGTCCCATCACTATCAGCAACCCGGTGCGCTCTTGGATCAATTGCACTTTTAATGGAGTAAGCGACTGTACATGAGCATTTCCAGAGCAAATTTGAGTCTTGTTCCACTGAAATGAAAACATAATCACAAGGTGATTGAGACATTCCGTGATGGCAAACCAATATTCGGCTCTTCAGACAGAACTGAAGTCAGTAGTGCTGCTATATGGCTTGCACAAGCAACAATTGGCTTTCTATAGATTCTGTTTTCGAAGGCAAGTCAAGGTCAATTAGGAGACTAATTAAGATTCATCATTGACTCAAGCTAACCACAGCAGGTTGATTTGCTGGTAATCATGGACAGCAGCAACATGAACGATCCAGTAAGTTCGCTTGATCAAGCCAATTACACTTGCACACAGGGGCAGATTGCATTATATGAGCAAACAACATGCTAATATCATCTCATCTGCAAACTCCGCACAGACACAAACACACAAAGTGATAATATTTGGTGTAAAGCATTATTAAAGCTCAATTACTTAGGTGATAAGCTAAAATAACAATGCTGCAAGTCAACATTTTGGATAGTATGAACATTATGAATGCAATGAATGCATTATGAAAGAATTTCCTGAAAAAATGTTAAAATCACTCAGCTAATGTCCTAATCCTTCAACAGGCAGGACCTATTTTCCGTTTAGGACATGAGATATGGAAACGTAGTGACGATTTGCGTACACATCTGTAATACATCTTCAAATAAAAATAAAAACGTGAATGTCTGGTAAAAAAAATACATTTTGGTTTTAGCAACCTCAACAACTGATGATATGTTTCTGGGGGTGTGACAAGGATGACTCAACTTTTATCACACAAAAATGTTCAATATGTCCATCCATGCTCCTTCCATGGGATTAGTTCAACCCACATCAGTCTGCTGCTGGCATGCGGCTCCTCTAAAAAATTACCAAAATTGCGTACAAAAATTACCTACATGCTTTGGTAATAATTGCCCGACCGCCATCTCCCTCTAAAACTAATCTCTCACCCAACCTACTACATATTTTGAAGGAAGCCTAATGTTGTTTAGATTGCTGACAATGCATGTACTTTCTAATATCTTGCAATGAAATAGTGTGTCTTTTAATAGCAACCACCAAGCTTGAATTCTTTTAGACACTCACAGGTTAGGGTTAGAAAAAGATATTGATCAAATTATAAATAAAGTCAACAAGGACTTGAACCCTCTCTGAAATCTTTCTCTAAGTTTGCAAAGGTGCAAGGCTCTGGTGTTGAAGACTTGCAGTCTGTGTGCCTACTATATCAGCCTGTTTACACTACAGTATATTGCCAGGGCTCTGAATTTCATAAGTCAAAAGTTTGTTACAGAAAAATGCCTGGATTCTAAAAAGACCAAAATTACATGCTTTGGTAATGATCAATTTACCCTCTTCCTCCTGTGAAAGTAATCACAACAGAAGAGGACTTTATGGACTTTAAATCATTCTTCAAAAGGAAATGTTACGTTTTGTGTTGATTTGCCAAACATGAAAGTATTGTGTCCTTTCTACCAGCATCTGTTCCAATTTTCAACACTTCAAAATACACACAATTCACTCAAACTTCAAATAATCATTTACCTATTTGCTGCAACAAAAAATCCTGTCAAATTGCAACTTGAGGCACACTGCTGAGTTATTCGGATGGAGGTGCCAATCTTTCAATTTGATGAAACTGTTGCTGCATGGAGGACTGGAATATTTGGGTGGTGTATGTGCTCTGAATTTATGGTTTCCCACATGTTGGAGTTTTGTGTGAGTCATGATTGAAGTTGTGAATGGCATGGTAAATGCAACAACAACAACAAAAAAAAACATGCAGTGGAAAAACCTGCAATGATTTAATAAGCTCCCTTTCTGTGATGCAACATATAGTGGAATTTAATAACCTATTTTTCACCCCTCTCAGTTTTTATTCTTTCTTTCTGAGAAGCAGGGGCTTAGACACCAGTTACCTTGAACTGTTCTCAGCACAGCGTCACCATACTGTCACTGCACAGTCCCAGACTCTGACACAGTATCCCAGGGATCATTTTAATAGCAGTTATAATGAATCTCTCTGATCACTGGACATGAAATCCTCTCTCTGACTAGCTATTCTTCAATCTTTATCCTGTATTTTATCCGTGTCTCTCTGTGCCACATCACATTTTTACATTGGAATGCGTATGTAATGCAGGATGAGACAAGGTGGCACAGGCGTCTGTAGATCCGAGACAGCTGCTCGCTTCTCTCAGCTGTAATTGGTAGACCACGGCAGCACCATTTGACAGATTGTAGCAGATACTTTCCCCAAGACATTCTGTTGAGATGTACAACTTGGTCCTGGCTGGATGTGACATTAACACATTTTTATATCACCAAATATAACATCTCCAAAAAATCTGCAGGTGGCAGCTCCCTCTTACCAAGAGCTTGAATTCTTTATGACAAAGAAGTGCTAGGAAAGGAACAATAACATTTTTTTTTTTTTTGTAGGAATGGGCAAAGGCAGTGTAGACTTTAGCCATCCGGGGCAATGAACCTGACCACATAACCAGCTTTTGGGGCAATAAGAGTGTTCATTCATCTCCCATTTAAGGCTTTTTGCAGAAGCTCTTAGCTGGGCTTTTATAAAGAATTCAACCTCAGAATAAAAGACAGAGCTGCCATCTGGAGACTTTCTGAGGAGTTATATATATATTGGAAATATAGAGTCTTCCTTAATACTTTACTCGTAGGTGGCCCAATGGTAATAAGTAGTTAGTTACCAGTCAAGGTACTATACATAGTCTGTACTTAATATCACACTTCGATATAACGATTTCTGTCAATTCTGTCTGTCTTTTTTTATGATAAGGTGGATTGTTATTCACCGGCTGAATTGTGTGTCATTACCGTCATTACTGTGGTGGTATAGGCCGACTGAACACATTGTCTCTGACAGAGAAAGCAGAGATTTTTGGATTCCCAAGTGTGTGTTATTCTGTCTTAAATACCCACTGTGAAATTTGTATTGTGACACAGGCTTTTTTTATTTTTATTTTCTTTGGGAAAAAGTAAAAAGACATTAAGGTATTGCTTTTGTCTGACCTCCACAGTCTGGATGTGAAGTATAGTAATTAAACCCAGCTGGCCCTTCCATGCTTGCTCAAATCAACAAACTGGCAAACAATAATGCCTTCCATTGCAATTTAAAAATATCATTAAATAAAAAAATGTGAAACACAAGAGAGAGAGAGAAGAGATCAGGACTAGGTGCCTATTCAAACTAAACAGGATTTCTATTGAAAGCTTAAAGGTTTTGGATTTGAACCTTTGTAACAGGTTCTACAGGGTCTCCTGAACATATTTATTGGAAAAAGTGATTAAAAGGTAAACTTCTTTACATGCATTGCTGGGTTACTAAACAGGTTAAAGAGCAAGATGTCACCACTGTTATAGTCTATATCCACGACATTCCACTTCAAATATTGCTCCGGTGCTCTCTTCGGCCAAACGTCCGTTACCTTCCTTTTTCTTTGTGTTGGAATTTTAAACTCCGGCCCATTTCTGAGGACTATGGTTAGGTGCTCCTCAGATCTCTGCAGGGTAAATTCAGACAGCTAGCTAGACTATCTGTCCAATCTGAGTTTTCTGTTGCACGGCTAAAACAATCTTTTAATGTACACAAGATCCACCAAAACAAGTTCCTTCCCGAGAATATTTTGCAACGGCACCATAGATCCGTGCGGAGCTCAGCGCCACCCAAGACGATTGGGATTGGTTTAAAGAAATGCCAATAAACCAGAGCACGATTTTCTCCCATCCCAGAATGCTGTGTGGACTAGCCAGACCCTCCTCCGCAGCCCTGGGGCGGAAGGTCTGGCAATGCGAGACTACCACTGTATTACTAGCTACTTTACTGTTAACTGCAGCCCCATGTAACCTATAGACAATTAATACATTTCACTTCATTGTAAATATGTACTGACAGTGACAGCACTTATTGAGTGGTACTTAAGTGGTACTAATTCAAAGGCAGCTGAAAATAGGCTGTTAAAACGCTGATCAACAGAACAACAGACCAAGGTTTCCTCTTGATTACTTAGTAAAAATCAATTATTTTGACTCCGATGAACATATCACATCAACAAGGTGACACCCATTGTAAAAGCTAAAAAAAATGCAGCTTTCATTTGATCATCTTCAGTGTCCCCACATACACAGAACAGATTCACAAGCATACACATTTACTAGCTTAAGCTGCTGATTGACATGGATAAACATCCCAGATGCTGACTTGCCAACAAAGAATCATCACATTGTGCCATGGCCAACAAATGGGATGACCAGTTCAATGCATAAACAATGAACCAGGTCCAAATGGCGCACCAGCCGGTGGTAAACAGCTGGTTGAAGAAACACCTGCGTGCCTTATTTGATTGCACACTGTCAAAACCACACACCATTTAATAATCTAAATTTGAGGTTTTTACATCCTAAAAAAAAGTTCATTTTCCAAGGCCGGAATGCTTCTGAACGGACCCAACGACTGAGTGACTGACAGATCCCTTATTGGATTTGGCAGTCAGTGAGGGTTTGATGTTGAGATAAAGAAACCCCCGCCAGCATCCATATTTTCCCCCTGATTTGTCCAAGCTGGATCAGGAAACACACAGAGGTTGTAATTATGATCAACCAGCTGGCATGTTTTTTTATCACTGGATGGACTGCAGCATGAAGGCCACAACTCTTCACAGTACAAGAATACAAGTATGTTCACTGCAAGTCCAGATACTGGCAGAAGTGAGCTGTTGTTGTAATACTTGTATGCCAATACACAAAGACTGCAGATAATATTAATAATGAAGCCAAAACGTTGATGTTTACGCTGTTTATGATGTTAACCCATACTGTAAGTTAACAACGCAAAGTCAGTTCCAATAATGTGAGAAAAACATGGATCAAAGAAGCATCTTGGTGTGTTTTTAATAGAGGTCACGTACAGGGAATTAACACAAAACAACATCTGTGTCGTTCGCTTATTATTTTAGGGTTGTTAGGTCGTGTAAACACTGTGTGAGCCAGTACAACAAGATTTATTTTTACAGCCACTCTCTCTTTTTTTACACCATTCAATCCATTCAAGTCTGTGGAAATCTTATTGGTTACACGGGAGCAACTGAGAAGCAAAAGAAGCAACGCAAATAATACAGCTGACAGACGGAACGAAATGTTAAACATTGGCTGTAAAGTAAAATGGTGCAACAACACAGCAATCTTGACAATATTCTCATAAGGACAATGATTATTATTACCCGATATGTACTCCAGTCATGGTTTTATGGCCCTGTACAGTAGTAGAACCCCCCACTTGTCGTTAATTATGCATCTATTTCATTACAGCCAAGTAGTTACAGGATCAAAATTAAAAGATGATGTTTCACATTTGAGTGTTTGCAAGGCCCAGTGCAAAATATGCTCCATCTACAGTACTGTAAATAGTATTATTTGCGGAACCATGTCATTTCCATCCCATGAAACCACCAGTATAAAAAGGCTACACTATAAACCCTAATAATGATGTGATCTGTTTGCTGTTCCCTGCAAACATCATTAATCATCTTTATCTTGGGGCGGGGAACAGAATGGACTATTGAAAATCAGATTCATAACATAATAGTGCTACTTCTTCTTAAACGTATTCCATTCATTCCGATGGTGCTGATATTTAAACTACAACATTACAATTGATACCATTATAAGTTACATCACTGCTGGTACACTGCATTTCTACACGCTTTTCGTCTCGTAAATGTTAATCCAAATAGTATTCTTTGGGAGATTTGACGTATCACCGATCATTATTGACTAGATCTAAATCTATGTGCGGTGCATGTAAAAAAAAGTGTAATTAATTAAATCATCTAAACACAATTGCATTTAACCACAGAAACGTCCAAATGTATTGTTCGTTTGTGTCATTTTGTTGTCAGAATACTCAGTTACTCCCGGACATTAATGCAAAAGACTTAACTTGTCTTTTCACTGAGTACCTCTGAAACCAGCAGCCTGTCTAAGTAACTTGACTTCAAAAGGCCGTCTCTGAAGAGCGTGCGGCATGGGGGGAGAGTCACCCGTTCAGACCACCAGACAATAAGATTATCCAAAGGCAATTAAACTTTGGGCCTTGTCTTGAGAAGTCTCCATCCAAGTCTTTCATCCTTACCTTTCCTTCTCCTCATCGGCAACCCATTGTTGTGTGATTAACTCCCAAGCACCAGTGGGGGAGTCTACATTCCCATTAACCAGATCTGTGGCGGGGACAAAACACTTCCTAATCACCAATCACAACTAGGAGCAAGGCACTCAAGTCTTTGCCAGCTCTATAATGTGAGTGATGTGCCGCCAGCTTCTTCAGAGGATGTGTTCCCTTTCTGTTAAAGCTGCACTCAACACTTTATAAGGAGGTCCTCAAATTAAATTTTGTATCTGTTGCCATGGTGCTCTACGCCACAAACCACAGGGTATGCCTTGGACATGGGATGTTCACTTTATCTTCAGAATATGATTTTTTTCTGAGAGCTAGGGGAATTTTAGTTGTAGCACGGGATATTTCTATTTGAGTGCTCACACGTCGTTACCATGTCAACATTTTACAGTGCTTCTTTGGCGTAGGTTGGATTTGGTTCCCACATCTGTGCATGTTATATAACATACGTCTTTACATGTCTCTTTTTGTCCCAGCACTGTTACAATGTTACAACTTCTGCATCTTTTCTATGTTGTCGGGAAATCATCTAAATTGTTTTAGGGTTCAGTATAAATCACAATAACCAAAATAATAATTACCTATGTAAAAAACACTAGATGACTCTTCATACTGTAGCAGCAAATATTAGAAGAAAGACCATATTGTACGAATACTTTAGTATATTAGTATATAGTATATTGAGTGTAGAAATATTCTGTTACAAGTAAAAGTCCTGCATTGAACATATACTTGAAATTTCAACAGTAAAAGTACTTGCAGAATGTCCCATTTGAGAATTATTACTGTATTGATTTGTTCATCCCTTTAATATTGCAACTGGTAAAGGTGGAGCTCACTTTGATTACTTTATATACTGCTAGGAAGCTTGTGGTTCCATACTATTATATCCTAATCCATAATAATATAACATTATGCATTTGTTGATTATATGTTGTATTCTCAATCTTACTCTGCAAAGTAACTAGTAACTAAAGTTATCACATAAATGTAGAGCAGTAAAAAGAACAGCAGTTCCCTCTGAAATGTAGTGGTAGAAGTATAAAGAGGAAGAACAAGTATTCCATGTAGAAGTACCTCAAAATTATACTTAAGTACAGTACTTGAGTAAATGTAGTTCATTACTTTCCACTACTGTATCTGGTAGAAACATACAAAACATGATGGACTGAATAGTCTAAGGCTAGAACAATAAACCTTGTTGCACTTTATTAGCTTATTGTAGATATATTGTGTTGAAATAAAATAAGTAGCAGGAGATGTCAGCACACTCAACCAAACATTCAGACTTAGAACAGAGGTGCACTAACAAGTTCAATTTAAAAAATTAAATGTCCCGTTTAGTACACATCTTGGTCACAGTGTACACAACTTGTAGAGAGATGTTACTATATGTTGCTCTACTGTCAAGTTTTGTACATGGGGTGGATGATATGACATAATATTTTTCCTATTGGCCACCAGGCTGAGGTGGGTGTGGCTTACCTGCATCAGAGAGCCTACAAAGTGGAAGTGAAGAAGACTGAGAGGGCCAGTTTTGGAAGGGATAAGTGTTGTTGAATGTTGACAACGATTTTCTTTTTTTTCCCCTATCAAGCTGTGTTAAAGTTTCTGTCCATGGCTGAGTGTCAACGCTCACTCGACACCACCCAAGGACCGGACTGGTCAGAAAGACAAAGCATGGTGGCGCCCAAGAGAAGGACAAAGGAAGGCCTTTCACCCTGTCACCCGGCGGGCTATAGCGTTTAGCGTCTGTAGTTTTATATGCACGGGTAAACCAATCTCCAGAAGCCCTAGACACTAATGATAATAATATCAATTTCTCCAGGGTTGTGGTTATGCCGTGGCAATACTAAGCAGGACATTGCATGCATATTACTGTATGTATTTATGTTAGCCTGCCAATGACATTGGATTTTTGTGACATGTCAAACATCAATATTGGTTTCTGTGTCAAAAATCCTTGAGTCAGTCTCCACTGTCTAGAAGTGTACAATGTGATCTCCCTTTTACACGACACTGCATCCTCTGTGCAGTGGGCATGTGATAAATCTCAACTCCTATGATCACTACATGTGTAAATTTCAATAACTGATGAGCCCAAGCTGCTGTGACTATATTATGCTCTTTACAGGGTGTTTCAACACATTTAGAACGTATTTGTTAATCCAAATAACAGGGTAATGAGAGTTTTAAACTGCATCAATTCAACTCGAGCATTCTTAATTATGATATGTAATGAAAATCATAATTGATGAATTGACTAGTAGCTCGGTAATGAATCACTTTCCATGCACATTTTATGCCAATTTCATTTTGACTTTGAATAAACCCTAATTATCTATATTAGTGAAAGTCAATGCCTTACTATTTAATAAATCCAGGATAATCCCACAGCAATCCATTTAGATCAAAATCACTTTCCACCAAAGGTAGAAATGCTCTGCAAACTAATCCACTGTACCCTATAATGATGCCTATTTATATGCAGGAGCTTTGTCAAACTGCAGGATGGGTAATTACTTTATTTACTTCTAATCATGTCAATGAACCATTGTGCAGGGGTTAGAATGACTGTGCTCATTATTATTATTTTTTACTTCAGTATCGCATTAGGAACTTTAGTCTAACAAAAGCTCAGTTTGAAGGGATTGGCCACTGCACAGTGTGACAGCTCTGTATTAGATGCACATTGTCAGGGGATCCTATAACTGACTGTGACATGATTATTTAAATCAAATGTATCCGTGTGTCCTTGCAGTAAATTCTAACTACTTTTGAATGGATTGGTAAAGTCACATCAGCATCTGGGAGGTGCTGCCCAGATAAAAAAGTGAAACAGCAAGGACAATGTCTTTTGTTCCTCGCCAGTCAATGCTTTTCTTGTCATCAGTATTTATGCAGTTAATGTTTCGTTCAATAGCTCTTGCTCTCTGAAAAATCCCATGCATTCTCCATTGATTGGTTATTGATTGGAAGGTCTTGCCAACATCAGACATTATCTACAGAAAACACTTTTTTGGGTTGGCTATTTCACGAATAACCTTAAAAATAATGTTTCCATTGAATTTTTCCCATCCCCTCCAAAAGAAAGAGTCCCTTTAGTTCAGCTTTTTAAATCTTGCTAAATGAATGTCATTTGGGTTGACAGGGACATTGAGAAATTGAACCAATTGTAAAACAAATGTCTTAACTGCTCCCACATACAGCTCACTCTTGCATCAAAATTGCCCCACGAAGAAGCTCAAATGCTGCATGTCTCAAACTCATTGAAGGTTTTTTTTGTCTAAACAGTACTTCAATTTACAAATTATTATGAGCTTAGTTATTGTTTACCAAACTGCTGCTCAACTCTGCAGCCATTCGTGTCCCCAGGGGGGTTTAAAGCAGGTACATGGAAAATGAAAAAAAGTTTTTTTTTACTATTTTGTGACTACCTTGGTGTTATTCAGAAATAAACGGACCAAAAGAGCATTGGTTGTGGTAGCACTTCCATTCAAATGGTAATGTTAAATGTCAAACCGTGCTTTAAAAAGTCTAAATGCCAGGAACACATAAGGTGACACACTGAAAGCCTTTGTAGTGTGGCCATTTTCAAGGTCCTCATCTGTAAGCCAGCCATAGCTGTCATGTCAGTGATGGATGGCAGTTGTGGCTAACTGCGCTGAATAGACTTCGTAAAATCATGTGCCCATGATTCACTTGTCTGTGTGTGTTTCAATATTGGGATTCTTCTCTCTGTCACAATGTATGTATATACGAACAGCCTTCAAAGCATAGTGCCATTCCTGGGGGCTTGATTTACACACACAATTCTCAAAAGGACCTCCATAGTAGCATCCACCGCTGTTGCCAAGAGATTTGGGACACAGATGCAAGCTTCCACTTGAAATAAATCGGACCAATCCCATTGCTTGGTTGAAACTGCCTCACACTCCATTTATATATTAAACAGATCATGCTTTCCTGCCTGGTTAGCCACGGAGCAACCAGAAAGAGTGATAGAAGGAGGTGAAATGTGTTCAAAATATGCACAGGTAATGGGAATACATGCTTCTTAAGACAGCGTCACATTGCTGATTAACTCTAGATTACATTTACGGATAGGCATCAGATTGGCATATATCTGGAACATTGGTACTCTAATGAATGGAATACCAACCTGGAACCAATTAAGCTTCTCACTAGTACGGCTGTCTTCCCTCTGGGGGTCTTTGTGCAGCAATACGTTCCTAATTGCAAGGGCCCCAGTCTTTTTATCTCTCTTTTTATCTCTATATTGCAATATTAATGTTAATTTGCAGGAAGTGCAGTTGATAAATGAGTGACTTTAATCAGGGTTTGATATCATGGGATGCTCTCCCAATCTTTGGTGATCACAAGAAAAGTTATTTGAATTTAAATAAAAACATTGTTTTGTATACACTTATACAAGCCTTCTCTTTTCCCAAGTGATTTTCTGATTTCTGATTTTCTGTGAGGATCAAGGACAACCGAGCCTTCCTTTTAAGGTAAATCAATGAAAAATGTATTCTTTGTGAAATAAGAGTTTAAAAGACAGAGATGATGTATATCAACTGATATTAAAACCCAGTGGTGGTACCTACTGTAGATAACGGAATGCCCCTGATTCCTGAGTAAGTGGAATCCTTGCCTATCAGTTACAATAAAAACGACAGTAGGAAGTGGAAGCTAAGCTCCAGTCTTCGCTTCATGTCATAATCCTTCCGATCTCAAATCCAAAGTGTGATTCCTCCTCACACTCCCAGAATTTCCTCTCAGAAATTACCATTTACCAATTATACGGTGTCAGGAATGATTCATATCTCTTTAATGAGAAATGACAGTAGATAGAGGAGAGCCACCTCGGGTTTGATTTCATTCTCAGTGGGATGGGATGATCTGTTGACAGAACTACCCAGCAGACAGAAAAGATTGGAGAGTAAGCCGTCAGCAGTCTTTCAGTCATGTCACCACCAATACAATGGGGAGCAAGAGGGCACCTAAAGAAGCTTTCAATCAATTATACCTAACCTTGCATCTGTGGAACTACTGTACAGATGGTTATCCCAGAAATAGAGTTACTTCCTTTTGATATCAACATTAAATATGTGTCTAGGCTTAGCAACACCGGTCATATTCAGTGCCCAGTCAACCTGGAAGGATCAGTCTCAATCTCAAGGCCTTGCAAGGGTTTACTGCTTTTATCTCACGTCAATGTTTTTTTATTAAAAGCTTAGGTTCAGGAGGAAGTTTTCGGTTAGTTTCAAGTGTGGATTATAATTGATTCTAGTTTACATGACTGCAACTTTTTAACGCGGTAATGCAGAACAGCAGCTGCGATGCATGTGTCATGTGTCCCATCTTTTCCTGTTTATATTGTGTACACTTGAATGATGACAATAGTACCTCCACTAGGGAACACATCAAGGTTGAATCATCCCCGGCTGGGCGACAGAATACTTGCATTTTTAAATAGTGAGAAAGACAGCATCATAACTAGAACTTCATGTGCGTAACACTGTCAGTTTGACTGAATGACGTTGCATTCACAAGGCTTGTGTTTGATATTTAGTATAGCAAACTATACTCATTTGGTTCGTGGGTCAACCGAAAGCCATAGCCAACTTCAGGACTAGGGACGTTTTTCTGGGGCCATAAACTACCATTTCTAGTCGGCTGTGGTTCAGGTGATAGAGCAGTCGTCCATCAATCGGTGGATCAAGCTATGGCCCCTGCGGTCAATATATCAAAGTGTCCTTTGGCAAGACACTGAACACCAAATTGCTCCAGATGCTGCGCCATCGGTGCATGAGTGTTTATCTGATGAGCAGGTGGCACCCTGTATTGCGGCCTCAGCCACCAGCGCATGAATGTGTCTGTGAATTGGGTAAATGTTGCCTGGAGTGGAGTGTGTAAAGTGTTTTTGTCATTAAAGGCCCCATGGCATTGCTTTGCCCACCCAGAGAATTTGGCCCGCCCATGAGAGAGAGACCTCATGGTTTTCAAACAAGCAAAGTGGCAGTTGGTCAAGGTCACACCCCCAGCCTCCATCTTGCACCAAGGTTGAATTTTGGAAAAGAGACTTCTTATACAGTTTTAGGGGACCACCTAGGTCTATATTAAAGAGACTTCAGATACAGTATTAGGGGACCACTAAGGTCTATATAAAAGAGACTTCAGATACAGTATTAGGGGACCACTAAGGTCTATATAAAAGAGACTTCAGATACAGTATTAGGGGACCACTAAGGTCTATATAAAAGAGACTTCAGATACAGTATTAGGGACCACTAAGGTCTATATAAAAGAGACTTCAGATACAGTATTAGGGACCACTAAGGTCTATATAAAAGAGACTTCAGATACAGTATTAGGGGACCACTAAGGTCTATATAAAAGAGACTTCAGATACAGTATTAGGGGACCACTAAGGTCTATACAGAAGCATCCAAAGAGCAACATGTCATGGGACCATTAAGACTTGAAAAGATTTATAGAATTGTGGTTCATTTAACATCCAGGAAGAAATAGTTGAAATTGGTTCCTGCCATGAAAATTCAGGTAAACGTACAAGCCTTCTTAAAGAGTTTCCATGGTTCCTGCAAAGGTTCTTGAGGTCAGAAATGGCCACCTGAGGCCTAATCAGCAAGTAAGCAATCAAACGGCACCTGGAGTGTATGTGCAGTAGGCAGAGTATTGAAGGTGCTGGGTGTTACAAGGACTTTAACCCTGATTTATCTGGGTGAATTGACCAACACAACTTTCTTATGTTTGGCATCAGCCAGAGGTAGGAGCTGCAGGGGGGCAGGTTTATGAACACAGGCATTCACTTCATTAAAGTGCTTGATTCAACAGCAGTCTACACTGTTGCCCCCTGTGTATCTCCACGTGAACAGCTCATAAGCACGTTGTACTTGTGTGTTTGTGTATGTCTATCTCTGTGTGTGTGTGTGTGTGTATATATATGTGTGTGTGTGTATGTGTGAATTTAAGCCAATCCCCCAAAACCTGACTCCTGCCGCATGGTCAAGCCTTAACTCCAGATTGCTACAATCAGTTTTTTTCAAGGGCTAGACGGCCACACAGCTTGCCCACTCACATAAACTACATTCTCATCTAGTTTGCCTGTGTGAGGAACACACAGAAAAAGGACTGATGTTTTTTAGGCTGGAGGTGATTATGATATTGTAACATTTCTGCCTATGCCTAAGCAGAAGAGGAAGATAACATGTTTAAGCATTATGAGCATTATGTTAATCATTCACTACAATCCGTGTGGTGCTTACTTTACTGTGGTTGATCTTGTTTGGCAATGCAGTATATGATTACTTAGTATTTTATTCTATGGTAGGAAAAGCTGCTCCGAAATCTCTGATTTGTCCAAAGTGACAACTATACTATTTAACAAAAAAAAAAAGTCTGGTTATTTTTCATTATGGATTCACCTGCTGAATGTTTTCAGTTTGTATATAAAACGGCAGAATATTATGAAAGTTATTTCAAGGTTTTAATTTCCCACAGTCCAAATAATTTTTTTTTGCAAGAAACTTTAAAGCTGGAACCACAGAATGAGTGGAGTTATTGCTTGAAAAATTGCAGATTATCGATTATCTGTCAATCCACTAATCCATTAACCAACTGCGTGATTCAGCTCTACTAGATAGCATACATTTTAAATCTATCTAAAATCAATATCATGACTTGAGCCATTGGTGGTGAATGTGGTAATTTTGCTATTGCCATATTTTTACAGACAGTTCAGTGAAGACACATTTGTACTTCAGATTTGCACTGTTTCAACACATGGGTCAATTACTGTCTTTATACTGGTTCAACTGTATTTAAGCTTTAAATGTGTTTACCTTTTAACTACTTTGCCCATTGTCTAAACACAAGAGAGAAAGGTATGCCTCATGTGTACACGCTAGTGTAAAGTAGTATAATACCTCGATTTGTTGAAACCAAATGGGGGAAAGATAGAAAAGGGGACTGTGACAGCATCCAGGATGACAGATTTTCTGGGGATCAGGGTGTATTTACTGGCTGAAAACAGTTTGTGCTGCTAGCCAAGAGTGTATATCAGCATGGCATCGCTGATTTGTGTCTTGGTGCTGTGAATTCTAGCTGTGGCAGAAAGCTGTCTAGGCATTTTCTCAAATGCCGACAACATCAGTTGCATTCGTCACCATGACAACCATGACCATTTGTTTCAACCCCATGCAATGAAGCACTATGCTTTAAGCAGTGGCTGTAAGTCAATCATGAGCATATGACATTTTTCTTTGCATTGGGTTGGTGTTAGTAGAAAACGGAACTGATTGGACCGATGGGTGTGCTATGCTAAGTTAAACAATGGCCAAATTCTATTACTTCAACGGACTAAATGTTTTTAATGGAATACATGGTTACATTATATGAAACCAAAACACTTTATGGAATCTTGATTGCAGTGCTCCCAATTATGGGTCAAATGTTGACGGGCCATTTTTTGACGATTGTTGGAAGGACAAGTCACATGATTAGGTGCATACTGGAGTAAAGTGTATTATGATGTAAACAATACCATTACACATTCAATGATATCACTTTAATTTCAAAGCCTAAAACACTAACGCCAAATGGCTAAAAAAATAAGGAGTCTTTGTCATTATCAGTGTTTTTGCTAGATTGCAACATCCTCCCCTTGGCACAAATTTCATTTCAGTATTGAAAATGAACTCTACAAAGCACAACACTCTTAAAGAAGTCCTCCTTCATTTTTGGCCTTGGGCCACATTTTGAGTGATCCGAATATGATTGCATGTGCTGTGTTTGACGTCTGCTGTGAAATAGGTAGATTTAAATTAGGAAAATGTGTCTGGTTGGGGCAATGGACAATAGGCTCGATATGTCTTTGATGATTTATTTAGACTATTTTGCTAATATGCTAATCATTATAGATGACGAGAGTTAAAAAAAAAAATGTATATAAAAGAAGAAAGTATTTAAATGACTCAGCTAATTACAAGGATTTAGGTTGTCACTTCCCCACTGGTAATTGCGCTGCCTGCTCAAGCATTGACAATGTGTCTCCAATTGGACACACAATGATGTTTCAGAGGCAAAGAATATAAATGCTAATTCTAATGTACATTATGTTCTCAAGGATTAAGATGTGGCCCACTGACTGATTTTGGTACCCTGGGGATTTTTATGACAATATGAACTTCATAAATCTCCAAGAGGAGAAATAATTCTTGTTAGCTCAACACACTGAAGAGTACAGGGTGCCAATGTTTAGCTGCAACCATCGGCCTGAATGTAACTCTGTAAACTGGCTGGTGCCCCAAATGATATAAAAAAGTAATAACTAAATAAAAAGTACATATACCATTTTGGGATCAGCTGATGAAGCAAAGGTTTTCTGTGTTAGACCAGAGGTTTTAATCCTGACTGAGTTGCAGCATAGTATCACACATGAAGAGTTAAGCACATGGTCCTAACATTAATCCCACAAAATACTGTATATGTATATTTTCTGACACTTGTCTGTTGGAGTAAGACCAAAGAAGTCCTGATTCTGTGTGTTATATTTGAATATATTCATGCAGTGTGTGCTTTTGCCAAGGTCACTCTTAAAAAAAATGTAGTTCAGAGCTTTGACAGCACAGCCTTTCTTCCATTCAAGACATTATTTATCTAGTAGGTTTTGTATTTCTAAGGCTAGTGTCAAACAAATGGCGCCTTTGCTCAGCTTCGTTTTTTTTTTTTTT